>NC_028643.1:36716859-36739359 GCF_001406875.1 Solanum pennellii
ATATATATATATATATATATATATATATATTTATATATATACACACACACACACAATTTTCTTGTCTATATATTGCAATAAATTCATTTATTCATTTTTTTATCATTATTAAATAAAATTTGAGTAATTAATTATTATTTTTTTCTTTTAAAAAATAATATATAATATTTAAAATACCACCATATGTTTAGTTAGGATACTTGGTGTGTATTTGTTTTTCTAAAAAATAAAAGGGGTTTTATGTGCGGATACGTTTCTAGGCCAATCATTTTTTAAAAAAACAAAGATCTATGTCTATATAACAGGAGAGTTAATAGCGGCTACGTGTCAGCGCCACATTTAGTCTTGAAATTTTATTATTTTAAAAAGTAAATTTTAAAAAAACATGTTTTTTTAAATAATTATTTTTCAAATAATTTATTTTCTAATCTAACTACTTCAAATTTAAAATTTAAAATTTGAAATTTGAATTGCTATTAAGATAAGATTTATCAGTTAACAACTTCCTACTACGTTTGAAGGTATACACAGGCCTTTAATTGTGACTGTAAACTAAACCATAAAACCACTTATTTCATAATGCTTTTAACACTTATGTCAAGTTTCTATACTGTTGAAACAGATATCTGATTGTACGGAAATATAATGATGCAAAGAGAATGTTTCATGTATAAAAAATCATTTGAAGTTCTGTGTTATGAAATATTTGTTATCACATATATGTTTTGTTATTTTATTACCTTTTGTTGTAATTTCTTCTTAATTATAAGATAGTATATTATCATTTCAGTTATGATGAAAATTTAATGACACTTCTCAAGTATTCATTATAAGACTATTTACACTTCGAGACGTTTTCTATGATCATTATTTGTGGCTATTTGGACTTATATGAGTAATGTAAAAAAGGTAATAGGGAGATGTTGGAAAGACAATGTAAAGAACAAGTATACGAAGAAAATGTTAAAAACAATCATTTTTTTTATGATTTGGGCGTTGTAGGTAGAAAAAACTGTCAAATGTATTAAATTGTATTAATTCAATATTTTTGGTTATACTTTATCAAAGAAAGAATTTTGTAATAAAACATATCTCAGAAAATAGTGTTAATTAGTATAATTTTTCTTTTGGTCAATCTCTTTTTTTTATTCAATAGAATGAATAATGTCGCTTCATTCTTTAGTGAGCATCTATTTATATTGTGACAATGATATGTTTGCATGAGTTAGTATAAACAATAATATATTCAATATAATTTTCATAAGCGGATCTAAAAAAAAATTTAAATTAAATTATTTTTGGAAGACCCTTAAATCAATAATAGCATAAATTAATGAGAGTAATGGAATGTGATAATCATTAATTTGAATTTGCTGCATAGAATAAAAAATTAAGCTAGAAGTTCAAGAATGAAATTACAAAAAAAAATTAAAAAAAAAAAGAGGATAAATAAAAATAAATGCAGACAAATAATATTAAAAACTTACAACAATAACTATAATTTTGAATACTTACTATGTTAAATAAGTAATAAGTTTTGAATACTTACTATGGTATATTTAAACTGACATTAAGAGTATATTTAATATTTAATTTTGAAATTTTAAGTGGAGAATTACTTAATAAATAAATAAATAAATTATGCAATATATTAAGTTATTTAGAATTAGTGTAACTATTTTAAATTTCAATTGAGATATAAACATTCTTTATATATATATATATATATATGTGTGTATATATGTATGTATGTATATATATATATGTGTATGTATGTATATATATATAGATGTATGTATGTATGTATGTATATATATAAATAGAATTACTTTAGAAATAAATAAATTATGCAATATATTAAGTTATTTAGAATTACTGTAACTATTTTAAATTTCAATTCAGATATAAACATTCTTTATATATAAATATATATCCCAAATATCATTAAGAGAAGAGGGGTAAAGGCTCATAACGACCACAAAAAACATGTCATTTTTATATAGAAAAAAAAATTCCAGTTTGGTTGGAAAGCAATCCAAGTAATAAATTTTTGAAAATAAATTTATTATAATATCGTCCAAGAATTATATAGTATTAAGTAGATATACGATCCTGTGCCAGCACGGGGCCTAATATATTATACACATACGTAAAAGTGAAGTTAGGCTATTTAAGGAAATGCATTTGTTTTTGTGCTTGGATCAACAACGGCATTTTCGTGCGAATATAACCTAAAATGTTATGGAAAGTAGCAAATCTCGTTTAGAAAGTAATAATGAAGACAATATGCAAAAACATTAATTGAAAAAGAAGAGTATTTTCATGTTCATCATATATAATGTGACTTATTTTAGCGTTTTTGAGATTTACTAAACTATATTTCACGTGAAATTTAACGTAATTGATCATGAATTTTACTTTTTTAAAAGGTCACACAATGCTAACCATATAGCAAATGTCTAAGGTATAAGGAGTGAAGTAATAGTCTAATTGTAAGCAGAGAAGTCGTGGAGTTCAGGTAGACCGCCAAGTTTACCTCCGGTCTAACTTTTCGTATTTGCAGCTCCAAATTTAGAAATGAAAGAGGAGTACTAATTAATCTGAAAGCAATTTATCAAACAAGAGCATTATATACTATACTAGCTTACCTTTTTTTCAGGAGTTGCAAGCTCTGTATGGTGGTGCCACATGATATCTCCAGCATAACGTTCTAATATACAAATTACGTTAGGCATTTTTCTTTGAGTACCATCTTGTGAAATGAAGTAGCCATCGTTCTCTGGACAATCCTTTGATGATTCAAGCTGTACCGCACATAGACCAAATACATATTTACCTCCATCGAAATAAGTCTTATAGTACAAGATACTTTCAATTCCTCCTTGTCAGCATCGAAGATCAATGCTAGTGATATGATCATTCCTGCTCACATGTCATACTCCACGTGGAACTTCGAGTCAGTCCACCTAAAGTAAGTAAAAAACATGTCATTCAAAGTTCCGTCAAATGAATAATAATTTTAATTCCCTCACTGTGATTCCATTGTGTAGAGTAAAACTTGGTCCATCAGACTGCACAACTTTTATGGAATTGAATTAAAATAATCTCCTCTTTGATTTCATATACTCTGTCCCATTAGCTTTAGGGACAGGAAACATCAAAATTATAACTTGCGATTATCATTTGATCAAGAAGAACAGTAATTGTAATTCTTTCAATAGGTCTCATACAGAGATTAATTGCTCCATCTAAGTAACAATACATGATTTTAACCATTCTGTTAGTACTCTTCTCTTTCTTTCCATATCATCCAATTGTGAAGCCTTGGCACCCGATTTCTTTTAGCTTTAGTCATATCTTTTTGATGGATGATCATGGGGTAGCCATGTGCATAGAATTTGTCTGATAAAATTGAAACACTCGATAAGTCCACAATGATTTCTTGTGTTTTTTGATCAATTTGAGTGATAATAATAACCTCAAAGCTGGGAATTTAAATCAGATAAAACAATAAAGTTAATCATGTCGAAAATACTTGTTCAAACTATGTAGCTAGTTAGCTTTTACCTCATACCGAAAAATAAAAATTCATAGGATAATTTCAAGATAAAGAGGCTAGAAAATCTGTTAAAATAAACACTAGCTGCAGTTTTTGACATTTTCAAATTGATAATTCATTCATCCACAGCTACATTAGCAGGAATATAATGCTGCAAAAAATTTTCAAGTTGATCACTACTACTGTTATGACAAGATACATAGAAGAAAGAAAAAGCAAGAGAGAAGTTGTATGTTCGTAAAATGTAATAATAACTACAACAAAATAAGATGATAATCAAAGTATAAGAAAATCAAAATCATAAGAAACTATGTAGTAGTGTTATGATTACTGGTACAGAAGAATGAGTAAAAGATCATTCAACTACCTGATTAATCTTTTATTCTGATCTGAATCTTCGATTAGGTGTTATGTATGTCCATATGGCTGGTTAGACGAAAAGTATGTCATGTGGTATTTAACTTCTGAAAAACCAAAAAGAATATCATCTATTGAATCAGAAAGTATGAAATGGAAGGAAAAGGACAGAGAACAAATATATTACCTTCGCTGACAAATGAATACAGCTCAGAGTTTTTAACAGTGGTTTCAACTGGGTGTCAAAATTTGACAGAATAGCACTTTACTCCCGGATGACAGAGATACTAAGCCTATTGAAGCATGGAAAACGAAAAATAAAATAATTGAGTGCTTTCTTATTACTGTTGATGTTGTGTTGTCAACACTCAACTGGAAGAATAAACCTATTTGTTTTAAACAGAAATGGGGTAATTCAAAATTGAGAGTATCTTTTTAATGATCACTGGGTGTCAGTCAGTATAGGCAGTTGAGCTGAGAACTGAAATAAGAATTTATAAGCTGAAATGTTATAAAAGTAATGGTATTAGGAAAAGCTAAAAAGAATGAGTTTAAGTGACTTTTAGTATATTAGAAATAATGGTGACCTCTTTGAGGGAGCAGGGGAAGTTATGGTTTTGCATTGCGACAATGATTCCTTTCACGCAGATACTATTAGTGTGGTCTCGATGAATCACTATTTGTTTTGCATGAGTAAGTAGTTAATTTATCATTTTGTTTGAGTTGTATGCTAGTCTGCAACCACCGTAAGAAGAAGCATGATTCAGCAATGAGGAAAAAGAAACTGAACAGTAGTTATATAATGAGATGATTTCTGAAATAGGGCATATGAAGAAGCCATTGAATGACTTACATAATAAACATGTATCATAAGTTAACATTCTGTATCTATTCTGTGCAGCAGTTGCGTAAATGTTGGCACATCTTAGTCAGTTGACAAAATACCTGGAATATGTTTATATGAAAGCTTTTTGAATGATCTAATTGTACACTACGTTACAAGTTGATTGATCGTCGTCATTACCTGCAGTAGGAGGTCGAATCAATATTTTTATACACTTTGAACTTTTGGCTCTTGATAAAGCAACATATATTTGACCATGGGAAAAATTGGTTCACATAAATAGATACCAACATAATATAATGTTTGTCCCTGTGCTTTATTTATAGTCATTGCAAAGCATAGAAATAGGAAACTGTGTTCTTTTAAAAGGAACAAGTATTTTTTCATCCTCTAATGATAGTAATGGTATTCTTAGAATAAATATGTGTTTATCTCTGAAGTCACCACTTGCAATTTTACAACTTATAACATGTGTTTTGAAATCACAACACATCAGTCGTGTACCATTACATAAACCTTCAGAAGGATTTAAATTTCGCAATAGCATAACAAGGCAGTTTTGCTTTAACATTAAATTGTACAGGGGTAAGCCAGGAAGATATAGTGTAAGAAATCCTCAAATTGAGGTTGATCGTTTGGTTCAATAGTCTCATCAGCATAATTGAATATTTTAGCAACTGCTGGAATTGAGTTATGAGTCTTTATCATTTAGTTCGTCAACAGAGTCGTTCTTTGTAGTCAAGATAACACGATATGTCATCAAAGTAGAGTCATTGAAAGATGTATGTAAATTTGGATATATCACTTTGAACTTTAGATCTAATGACTCTTTTTAAGTAGTGAAAGGAATGATGAACTGCTTTGGGATTTTTATATATCTTATTATTAATATTTGTTTTTTCTTTTCCATTCCTAATTCTCATAAGATATTCACAAAAAACAGGATCAGTCCTTGCACGCATATTTTCTGATAGTCTTAATTTTTCAAGTTGATTCCAAATTCTGGAGTATAAAATACTTTAAGAAATAAATTCTACTTTTTTCCCACTTCAAACAACAGAAAGCGTTTGTCTAAAATCACCTCCAAACACTATCACTTTTCCACCAAAGTGTATATTCGTTTCAGTTAGGTCTTTCATAAGCAAATCAAAAGCTTCAATAATATTTTTTTTGACATTGATACCTCATCCCATACGATTAATTTTACATCACGAATTAAAGACGTGAGAGAGCTTTATTTACGGATGTTGCAGGAGAATTGCTCATCAATATTAATTGGAATTTTGAAACGTGAATGGGCTGTCCGTCCTTCAGAAAGTATTGATGCCGCAACACCGGAAGTTGCTGTAGACAAAGCTATGAACCCTTTTGATCTTACAGTGGCTAATAAAGCACGATACAAAAATGTTTTACCACATCCTCCCAGACCATCAATGAAAAAAAATACCTGATTTGTTAGTGAATACTCTTCGAAGGATAGTATCATATGCTATTTTCTGTTCGGAATTCAATTTTTTTTATATAAAAGCAGATCTTCTTCAGTAACAACGATATTCCTTTCAATTAACATCTTTTGCCTCTGACTCTACTCTTGAACTCACAACATTTTCAGAAATCAATTTGTACTCATTGACGTCATGTCCCATGCTATGTAATATGTCATTTATATGGTTCATAACTAAATGTTTTGGTAATTTGCTGAAGTCTTCCGACATTGACTCTTCAAATTGTCCCCATAGTTCTTTTGGATTATCAGGATTGCAATATACTAATATTGTAGCAAATAAATGTCGCAAGCTATAAGACATTTGATAACATTCGACCTCTGTAATACATTCAACGAAGTTGTTATTATGATGTAACAATCCTCTTGTTTCTGCAGATTCTCTAAATGGGTCATAGTATTTTCCATCTATTTTTCGAAGAACTTGGTATGACTCGGGGGATCTTGTGAAATTAGGTCTTAGACCTAACTCACACCCCAAAAGATAGGTCAAAGGGAGGAGGGATTCCCAAGCCTTATAAGGAGTTACCTATCTCTTTAACCACTGATATGAGACTTTTTCATTCTTTAACACCACACCTCACGACTAGTGCTTAGCATCTGGTGCGTGGGCAATTTTGATTTTGGGGGGTCCCAACATCGGGTGAACAGGCCCTGCTCTGATACCATGGTAAATTAGGTCTTAGGCCTAACTCACACTCCAAAAGCTAGCTCAAAGGGAGGAGGATTGTCCAAACCTTATAAGGAGTTACCCATCTCTTTAACCACCGATGTGGGACTTTTGTCATTCTTTAACACCCCACCTCACGACCAGTGTTTAGCATCTGATGCGTGGGCAATTTTGATTTTGAGGGTCCCAACATGGGGTGAAATATTTGTAGGAAATATGAAAGGAAAATAATATCTTTAGAGAATGCTCAAGTTTATTATAGGCTACTTAAGGCCACTTGAGATGATTACAATCATCAACTACATCACTATTTATACTATCAAAATATAAAACAAAAAGTCTTGCATAAATAAATAAATACATGTATCACAATTTACTAGATACATGTACTACGAAATTCTAAAGAGACTTCTTGAAAAACTAAGAGACAATTTCGGAAAACTAAACATTGATGCATTAATTCCAACACTCCCCCTTAATGCATTTGCTTGATAACTCCAATGCGTTCTCGAAGATAGCAAAATTTTTCTCTAGGAAGTGCTTTGGTGAAGATGTCATCAAGTTGTTCTCCTGTCTTACAATGATGCAACTAAATTTCGCCTTTCTCTTGTGCTTCTCGGATAAAATGATACTTGATGGAAATATGCTTTGATCTTTCATGGCTGACTGAATTCTTTGCAATTGCAATTGCTGATTTGTTATCGCAATACAGAACAGTCCCTTTTCTTGTTTTTCACCAATGTCTTCAAATATTCTCCTAAGCCAAATAACTTGAGAAGTAGCCTTGAATGCTGAAACATATTCTGCTTCGGCAGTGGATTGAGCAACAACACTTTGCTTTTTTGATAACCAAGAACAAATACTTGATCCAAATAAGAAAGCATAACTAGAAATATTCTTCATGTCATCTATACTTCCAGCCCAATCACAATCAGAATAATCACTTAAGTTCAAATCTCCACCAAATTTGTACATTATACCATAATCCATTGTTCCTTGCAAGTAGCGTAGAACACGCTTTGCAGCTCCAAAATGCACTTGGCTTGGTTCTTGTATGAATCTGGATGATAAACTAGCAACAAACATAATATCTGGCCTAGTAGAAGTAAGATATAGAAAACTTCTAATCAAACTCCTATAAAGTAACTATTAACTTTCTTTACTCCATCATCTTTTCTAAACTTCTCATTTGTTGCTAATGGTATGGCCACAGACCTGCAATCCATCATTTTGAATTTTTGAAGAATACTTTTAGTATACTTCTTTTGAGTAATGAAAATTCCTTCTTTCACTTGAGAAACTTCGAAGAAATAATTTAGCAACCCAAGATCACTCATATGATAAGCTTGCATCATATCTTGTTTGAAATTTTTGCATCATCTTTACATCATTTCCTGTAAAGAGCAAATCATCCACATAGCGACAAATAATGATAACGCTGCCATGTTCTTTCTTCACATACAGAGTGGCTTCACTTTTACTTCTCTGAAAATTATTTTTCATAAAGTATGTATCAATTTCATTGTACCAGGCTCTTGGAGCTTGCTTCAGCCTGTAAAGAGCTTTTTTTAGCCTGTACACCTTTTCTTCTCCCCCTTGAACAAAAAATCCTTGAGGTTGCTCAACATAAATCTCTTCATCAATTTTTCCATTCAGAAATGCTGATTTAACATCAAGTTGAAATATCTTCCATTTCTTTTGTGCAGCAACAACAAATATAGTTCTAATTGTCTCAAGATGAGCAATTGGAGAGAAAGTTCCATAAAAATCAATACATGGTTTTTGCGTGAAGCCTCTAGAAACCAACCTTGCTTTGTGCTTTTGAATATCTCCTTCCTGATTGAGTTTGATTTTGCAAATTCATTTTAGACTTACAACTTCTCTCTAGGAATAGCCACAAGCTCCCAAGTATTATTTTTTTCAATCATTCGAATTTCTTCTTCCATGTATTTCTTCCAAACATCATGCTTTATAGCTTCTTCATAATTTTCTGGCTCAACATCGGCAAAATTACATCTTTGATAATTGTCACTCAACATTTTTGTTCCTCTTGAAGGCCGTTCTTCATCATCTGAATCTGGTATTCCCCCCCCCCCTTGAGAGACATCTTCATCTTTCTCATCCTCTTCTTGATTTGAAGATATCATAGAAATATTCTCTATCTTTTTATCCTCCCAATTCCATGTTGTTTTTTCATCAAAAATGACATCTCTACTAACAACAAGTTTGTTAGTTTTGACATCGATAAGCCTATATCCTTTTGTCACTATAACCAAGAAAAGACACATTTTTGGCTTTTTTTCATCCAATTTTGTTCTTTTCTCAGCAGGTACATGAGCATAACAAATACAGCCAAAATTTTTCAAAATGACTTATAGAAAGTTTAATTCCACTCCAAGCTTCAACTGGTGTCTTGTCCTTTAGTGCCTTTGTTGGACACCTATTAAGCATGTGAACTGTTGTATGCACTACTTCTGCCCAAAAATATTTTGACAGCCCTTTCTCATTCATCATAGTTCTGGCCATTTCAACAATTATTCTATTTTTTCTTTCAGATACACCATTTTGTTGAGGAGTATACCCAGCTGTAAGTTGCTTCTGAATGCATTCATTTTTGCAATATTCATCAAATTCTCGACTTGTGTACTCACCTCCTCGATCACTACGAATGATTTTGATGCTCCAACCTTTTTGCTTCTCAACAAGGGCTTTAAATTTCTTGAATGTAGCAAATGCTTTTGACTTTTCTTTCATGAATTAAACCCAAGTCATTCTTGAGAAATCATCAATAAAGATTAGAAAGTACCTTTGACTTCCAAGAGATGGAGTGTTCATTGGTCCACAAATGTCGGTATGAATTAGTTCAAAAAGTACACTTGCTCTCCATGACACCCCTTTTGGAAAAGACTTCCTGTGTTGCTTTCCCATTATACAACTTTCACATGTATCCACCCCAGTATGTATCTCACGAAGGCCTTGCATCATGCCCTTTTGCTTGAGAAGCTTTAAACCATGAAAATTTAAGTGACAAAATCTTTTGTGTCAAAGCCATGAATCATCTATAATTTTATTTTTTATACAATTTCATTTTTTAATGCATTATAATGAAATTGCAAAGGGAAGTATCTTTTTATCATCTTTACATCAACAATGACTTGATTTGACTCAATTTTATCATAAATCCTGCAATAATTATCTCTAAACACAAGAGAATAACCATTTTCCATGAGTTCTCTTCTAAGTCAGGAACAAAAAGAACATCATGAATTTGCTTACTGCTTCTTTTCATGTTGATCGAAATAGTACCTTTACCTTTCGCATCAACTAAGGCTCCATTCCCCATCTTCACTTTAGTAGTGATGCTATTATTAATTGAGAGGAAAACCTTTTCATCTCCAGTCATGTAATTACTACAACCACTATCAACATACCATTCATTGTTTTTTGTTGAAGCATCAAATGTAGAAGCAAAGAAAAGGTTTTCTTCCCTTTCTTCCTCCTGCTTTTCACAAAAATTTGCTTGCTCCTGTTTCTTGTGCCAGCAATCCTTTTCAACGTGGCCAAACTTTTTACAAAAGTGACATTGGAGCTTGCCTTTGTGTCAACATTTTTCTGTATTGTGATTAGTCTTTTTGCAAACTTTACAAAAAAGACTAGAGTTTTTCTCACCTTTTTCTTCAACCTTCTTGGAAGAACCATCATGATCCTACTTCTTTTTTGGCTTGTGATTCTTCTTCTAATGATTTTTTGAGAATTTTGAGAATTCTCACTTGATTTAGACTGGAAAGCCGTCTCTCTGGGTTGGTCTTCACAAAAAAATCTTCGCTTCTCGTGTGCACGAAATGATCCAACTAGCTCTTTGATGGAAAGCTTAGAAAGATCTTTCGTCTCCTCAGTAATAGCAACGATGTACTCATACTTTTCTGTGACACTAATTAGAATCTTTTCCACAACTTGTTGATCAGAAATTGTATAACTATGATTTCTTATTTCATTAACAATATTCATGACTCTTGTGCAATATTCATCAATTTTTCAGATATCATCTTTAAATTTTGAAACTCTCTTGTAAGAGTTTGAAGATTTATAGTGCGTATCTTTTCGTCACCATATACCTCAGTTTCCAGAAAAATCCAAGTTTTCTTTGCAGTCTCACAAGTAGCAATTTTTGCAAAATATGCTCTTGAGACTCCCATTGGGATTTTGCTCAAGGCTTTTGCGTCTTGACGATACTTAGCCTAAGATTTTTCATCTCTACTACTGTAAGATCACCATCGTTGTCTGGCTCTTCAAATTTTTGCAAAATAGCAACGATGTACTCATACTTTTCTGTGACACTAATTAGAATCTTTTCCACAACTTGTTGATCAGAAATTGTATAACTATGTTTTCTTATTTCATTAACAATATTCATGACTCTTGTGCAATATTCATCAATTTTTTCAGATATCATCTTTAAATTTTGAAACTCTCTTGTAAGAGTTTGAAGATTTATAGTGCATATCTTTTCGTCACCATATACCTCAGTTTCCAGAAAAATCCAAGTTTTCTTTGCAGTCTCACAAGTAGCAATTTTTGCAAAATATGCTCTTGAGACTCCCATTGGGATTTTGCTCAAGGCTTTTGCGTCTTGACGATACTTAGCCTAAGATTTTTCATCTCTACTACTGTAAGATCACCATCGTTGTCTGGCTCTTCAAAGCCATTTGCAACAATAGTCCACAAACCTTCAGCTTTCAAATGTGTTCTCATTCTTATCTTCCAGTATTCAAAACCAGTTCCATCAAAAAATGGAGTAAGAACAACTGAAGAATCAGCACCTTCATTTGTTTTGGATGTCATATTTTTTTCTTCACCTAATCCCAGATTAAGAACTTGATACCAATTTGTAGGAAATATGGAAGGAAAATAATATCTTTAGAGAATGCTCAAGTTTATTGTAGGCTACTTAAGGCCACTTGAGATGATTACAATCATGAACTACATCGCTATTTATACTACTCAAAATAGAAAACAAAAAGTCTTGTACAAATAACTAAATACATGTATCACAATTTACTAGATACATGTACTACAAAATTCTAAAGAGACTTCTTGAAAAACTAAAAGACAATTTCGGAAGACTAAACATTGATGCATATATCCAACAGATCTTACATTCATTAGTAGAAGTCTAAGATAATATCTCTCTCCTTTCTGTCGGATGACATGTCACAAGACGACCAATAATATGACCTCGTTGTTTTCGTGTCCACATTTTATATGATTTTGACCTCACAAAATATTGTGAAAATTCTTTATATAATAAATTGAGTTGTTTAGCATATTCATTTGTTCTATTCATAAGGAAAATTCTGTCAACATTGTTTTCCTAATAATAGGGTTATTCATGATTTGTCTATGCTATCAACTGTTTTAAAAGAAACAAATTGTTGATTTCCGAGGTGCAGTTGAAGATGATAAACAGATGGACTCATTTCACTAATAGTAAAAGCAAATAAACGCCACACAACTTCTGTTGCAGATACCCATCTAGTAGATTGATATTCTTTTATTTCATCAATTTCTACATGTGTGCCAGTATTTCTTCTTCTATAGATTGCATATGAGTTTTTTCCTTCTTTTGTTTTGTCAGCCAAGTTCATTGGGTACTTGAATTTGCAATATCCTTTTTTCTTCATACATGAATTTGTAGGATTTAAATGACCACATGGATCATATGTTTTTTAACAAGTTATGTAAGTAAGGATTTTCATTTATATCAGGAAGCTCAGCAGAAAAAACTCAATCATATGATTCGGGAGTAATTAAATTGAAATCATCATTAAGAATTAGAAGAAAATGAACATGTGGAAGGCATCGTTTTTGAAATCGACAGTGTACATAAATGCAACAACTTTTCCAAATATGTTTTTTTAATATATCCGTTTTTAGCTCTTCAACTTTTGCTTTGATTACTCGGCAAATCAAATCAGGTCTATTTTGAGCTTCACCATTTTACACTAAATATTATTCTATTTCTGGTGAAGAAGGATTACAAGTCATAGTAAAAAATATATCAGGTTTTCCGAAATGTTAAACTAACGCAATAGCATCCATATAACGTTGCGTATATCTCTAGGTACTCCAGTAAAGCTTACTGGAAGAAATGTTTGTTTTCCTACTTTTGAAGAATCTCTCTCACCGTGTCTATGAAAATCAATAAGCCCTTCTAATGGATCAGTCTGGAATAAATCCTGATTACAGGAGACAAAATCTAGCCTTTGAGTTTCAATTGTTATGAATTCGTCAACTGAATATTGTTGAAAAAGTCTTCCTGAATGTAATACTCCATTTTACTTCATTGTCTCTTATTTGAAATTTATAACAAACAATATTATTCACGACAAAAGATGTCATCTCTTTTTCGTTTTCCTTTTTGTAGTACTTCAGCTTCTATATGAAGCAAACCATCAATAGAACACATGTTTGATAAACTTGGAAGTTGTTCATTTTCACATTGTGATCGATTTTTTTTCTTGCAAGTCTGTTTAACTCTTTTGATTCCGCAATGCAAATCATTTGACCATAGAGAAATAATTACGGATATTGTAAAGGATCATAGCAACCATAGTAATAGTTGACTAATTGATTGGTGTTGCTACAAGGATAAATTTGAAAATGTGGTATAGAGCTACTAATGTTTGGTTGTTGGTGTAACCATATTGCCGCTACTTCTGAGACTGTTGGTAGGTTGTAAACTTATTGATTTAATCTACAGTCACAGTTGAGTGCAATATACAAGTTCGGTACTTCTGGAACTTGCATTAGAGATTTAGGAAGATATAGTAAAGATTTATCTTTAATATATTCATTAATTTTTGAACGAGTGATTGATCGGCATTATTGGAAGAAGCCATACGATTTAAAATTTCAGTATCATCGTCATATATATATAATTGTAGATTTCTTGGTTGTTGATTTGAAGGTAATAAAACATCCATAAAATGATACATTTGTCCTTGAACTCTAAAGGTGTATATACCATGGTATATTTTTTCCAGCTCTTGTCATATTTTACTCCAAGAGAAGTAAATGCAAACATGTTATTGTACATTCTAATATAGGTGGGGAAATATTTGCATTCAGCAGTGTCTCCTAACAAGATATTTAGTAGTTCTGTAGGCATTTCATGTGATTCCAATTTAACAGTGCCACTACTGCAGCAAAATCCTACTGGTTTATATTCAAATGTTTTTGCCGCACAATATTCACAAGAAGGCATTTTCTTTAAAATGCTTGGATTGTTAGGGAGTTGCTTAATACTGCGACAGTATATACTTCTTAACCTATATCTGTGTAAATTAATCGCAAGGGAGTGGGCATAAGCTAGAAGGAAACTAAGCTGGAAGAACATCTAAGCAATCAAGATAACTATAAGATTTTAGGAAGACGAACCGTTGTTGTTGCCCGTGATTGCCTTTGGATCATATTGTTGATGGGAAAGTAATGCGGAACCTAAAGTCAAGATGATTTGATTGAAAATAGAATAAGATTTCTCTAAAATCCTGACCTTTGTGTAAATAGGAAAAGGGAGCAGACAAATTTTTGGTAGTGACAGTGATTGCTATTGGGCTATGTTGTTTAGCAGGTGCGGCCGACGTTGAGCCTATAGTAGAAACAGTTGTAATCAGGACATTAAAAAAATTCTCTCTAGAAGAGAGAATATTAACAACATTGCCTACTTCAAAGATGGATAGGCAACCAATCGTATCTTTTGCTTTACCTGATACAACTACAGATGTATCAGTGCAAGAGTTGTTACCTAGAGCACGAACAGCGGTGTAATAACCATTAGTAGATCACAACTACATTTAGTTAAGAGAAGAAGCATGTGTCATGCAGTTGTGCAGCACATTTAGCAAACCTGTTTCAGCGTGAGGCGTTATATCTCTAATAGTAACGCCTTTTTGTCCATAGAATTGAAGCTGAACATCAGGTAGTGCAGTAAAAGAACCATTGAGGAGATTTTTGTTGCTCAACTGTTTATATCTTATCCGTCATTGTAGAAGAAGTGCTTCTCTTTTATCTGATGAGAGTTGGTTATATAAACTGTGTCGCCTGTTATTAATAATGCAGGCTCTATCCGTTGAATATCGGTGTGCCTTTTCTTGAGAGGATGACACTGAAGGGATGACTCTTTTATCCATCGACACAGCTGTAACAGGAAACATATGTAATTAGGCCAACAAATTCGGATTGTAAAATGAGAAGAATATTGTATTAGATCCTTACCACTAAATTATCAATGAATTTAGTTATGGGGTTCACAAGTTCAAATATATATATATATATTGGGTTCATCTAAACCCACGAACCCCCACCTAGCTCTACCTCCGCTGCCATCAAAGGGCTGAATCGGGTTGCTAAGTAATCAACAGTTGCCTTAATAATAAGCTTAGCCACTGATGAAGATTATTTGGCAAGAAGAGGCCTTTGATCATTTGATAAAGGGAGGCCACAACAAAGAGATTTTTACTGTAAAGACGTTAAATTTCAACAAACTTCTTTAATGGACCTCAATTTCAAAAACAAAAAATATCACAAGTTCAACATCAAACACATGTTCAAATTGACCCTAAAAGATCTGGCAGAGATCACACTTCAAATGCAATTATTATTATAATGAATATTTATATAGTGTCTAAATATCTCATCAGCTTTTTAAATATTGGTACCTGTTCGTAATTAGATTGGCCATTGTTATATAACAATTTGAGGTTGCTGTCACATGTCAAAGTTCAAAATCCACAAACTTTCAATTCTGAATCCATCCCTGATTTCGGTGAAGGGACACTATTTTTCTTTCACCAAATTATCTCACCTATGCAATCCAATAATTTTGAAATGATTATGACTAACATACCACGTACAATTAATTCAAGTTCACATTGAACTTGATTTAAGGGCTTGCTAATTAGGCCATGAAATAGTCAGCAGCCATGAAAACTTCCATGTCCATCATCCCTGGAAACACTTAATGTTCATAAATGACGCTAGGCCAAAAGCTAAATTCACTCTCTGGGTATATACACGACAACCTAAATACCACTGATAGTGTAGCCGAATGGAATGTTAATGTACATCTAGAACAACGTGCAACTAGATCCCTTGACCTCATATCTAATCTTACATAGTAACATGTTAGCAAAGAAATTATTACCCAAAAAGGAAAACCTTAGTTGTGTTAGCAGGAAGAAAATGTCTACTACCAACAATAATGTTGCTTGCCAAATTCATTTTTTGTAGCCTTGGTTTTCAAGTGATAATTCCTTGCTTTCCTTTAAGGTTAGCAAGAAAACAATTCTTGTGTTGAGAAAATCTACCACTTTGTTAGAATTCTTTTGCTTCTATCTATTTGTTCCACCAAGTAACGTGAAGATTAAAACTTTATCAGACTATTCCTCCTCTATGTTTGATTCATTTTTTTGTAACTTTTTGTATCTTGTGGAAAAGACCAAAATTTTGGCATTTGAAGTGAAAGTTTGAGTCTTTTTATCTTTTGTGTGCAGCTAAAAAGTGTATAATAAGTTTAAGCTCCTTAACTCCTCTCCTCTGTTTCTGTTTTGGAAATGGTGAATTTTTTGGCAACATAATGTTTATATTATATTCATCATTCACATGTTAATCTATTAAACCACTTCCCATTTATGCTAATTAGAGAGCAACACGACATAGAGCGCAGCCGCCAATCACCAAAGACTTGTGCACACATGAAACGTAAGAACGACCAACACTATAGATCCAAAGCTACAAATAAAGTAACAGTTGAAGAGAAAGTTCAGTGCATGTGTATAATCAGTTTAAGCTCAGAACAATTATTTCCTTCAAAAATCTTTTCTATGATTTATTCAAAATAATTTGTAAACCTAGAAAAAACAAAAATTGCATCAATTAAGAGAACTAACATAGATAGATCAGATAGATCAGCTGAAATCGAAAACTCGAACAAAATCTTCAGCAAATTCGACCAAAAACACTAATGAAAAAGAGAAAAACCCAAATTGGAAGAAGAAGATACGGATTCACAAACAAGAAATCGGTGTTGAAGTGAAATCAGTGTTCAAATCTAATGGGTCTTATTGGTATGAAAGCCTCTAAACTCACATCGTCCGACCGTATGTGCTGTCCAAGGGCGGTGATGGCATGCCACGCCCGACGTTGTTCGACTGTGTGTGCTTCCCAAGGGAGATGATGGCATGCCACACCCGACGTCGTCCGACCGTGTCGCCTAGTCCAAAGGTGGAGATGACTTGCCATGCCCGACGTCGTCCGATCGTGCGTGCAGTCCAATGGCGGGGATGGCATGCCACGCCCGACGTCGTTCGACCGTGTGTGCTGCCCAAGGGCGATGATGGCATGCCACGCCCGGCGTCGTTTGACCGTGTGTGCTGTTCAAGGGCTATGACGGCATGCCACGCCCGACGTCGTCCAACCGTGTCAACTAGTCCAAAGGCGATGATGGCATGCCACGCCCAACGTCGTTCGACCGCGTGCGCAGTCCAAGGGCGTATTTTGCAGTCCACGCCCGTTCTGTGCATGTAACAACCCATTTAGTCGGTTCGAGCACTAGAACTTTTTTTTTCTTGATAAATACTTTTCGATAGATTTAGAGGGGTGTTTTGGACTATTCGTAATTATAATTATGAATTTAGTGGGGTAGTTTTAATAATATACCTAGTTGATGGTTAAATTAGAAAATAACATTGAAATAAATAGTGGGTATATAATACCATATTTATAATTAGTATATAATAAATAGGGTTAACATATTTGATTATACGAAAACCGCATACGCCTCTTCTTCTTGATTCTTAGCACCACCGACAAGGTTGAAGGAAAAACTCCAGGTAAACTTCAAAAGCTTAAGGCTTATCCTTTCATATTATTAGGTGAGTAGGAGTTAGATTATTAAATTATTATGTTTACGAATAAATGAGTTGGTGACGTCATGGGTTTATAAGCAATTGAATCATTCAATTGAAATTGCTTCTTACGTGTAGGTTTATAATTAAGGGAACATTACATGTTGACATCTGTAAAACATGGGTGATTGAATTTGATGGATTTAATTGCATTTAATGATGGCAATTGTTAAAATTGTAAAGAAATTAGTGCTAAATTTATGTGTACAATGGTGTTACAAGAGATTGCAATTCTTTCCCACTTCCATTCAGGAATGGGCATTCTCTGAAGTGTCCCTCCAGGCCTCTGGTGTTCATACTTTACCTGCTGACAATTCGGGCATTGGGCAACAAAATGAACAATGTCACGCTTCATTCTACTCCATGTTGCTTTAGATCACGATACATCTTGGTTGAACCAGGCTGTATAGAATACCTTGAACTATGAGCCTCTGTAAGAATAGTGTGAATCAAATCATCCACACGGGGCACACACACCCTTCCCTTAATCCTCAAGACGCATTCTTCATCAATTTCTTCCTCTTTAGCCTCTCCTTGCAATACCATATCTCGAATTCAGCTCAGCTTCTCATAAGCAGACTGGTTTCCCTTAATCTTGTCAAGAAAAGAAGATATTGCCTCCACACAGGCCAAAAATCCTCCTTTCTCTAGTACTTCCAGCCTTATAAAGTCATTCATCATAGTCTGAACCTCTCTAGCTAATGGGCGTCTAGAAACCTGTAAGTGGGCTCAACTACCCATGCTCCCTGCTTTTCTACTTAAAGCATCTGCCACAACATTAGCTTTTCCTGGGTGATACAAAATAGTAATATCATAGTCTTTCAATAGTTCCATCCACCTCCTCTGCCTCAAATTCAAATCTTTCTGAGTAAAGACATACTGTAAACTAAGATGATCTGTATAAACTTCACACTTGACCCCATATAGATAATGTCTCCATTGCTTTAATGCAAATACAACTGCATCCAACTCCAAATCATGGGTCGGATAGTTATGTTCATGAATTTTCAATTGCCTCGAAGCATAAGCAATTACATTCCTCTCCTGCATTAGCACTGCACCCAAACCAGAATAAGATGCATCACAATAAACAATAAAATTCTTACCTTCCACTGGTAAGGTAAGAATCGGTGCAGCAGTCAACAAAGTCTTGAGCTTCTGGAAGCTTTCTTCACATTCATCCGACCATACAAATGGAACATTCTGCTTAGTCAAATTTGTCAGCTGGGAAGCAATAGAAGAAAATCCCTTGACGAATCGACGGTAGTAGCTAGCTAAACCAACAAAGCTCCTTACCTCTGCAACATTAGTAGGTCTTACCCAACTCTTCACTGCTTCAATCTTAGAACGATCCACCATCACTCCATCCTTAGAAACCACGTTCCCCAAGAAGGACACTGAATCGAGCCAAAACTCACACTTGGAGAATTTGGCATAAGGCCTCTTCTCCCTCAACAACTCCAATACAATTCTCAAATGCTCCTCATGTTCTTTCCTGCTCTTTGAGTATATCAGTATATCATCAATGAATACAATAACAAAGAGGTCCAAATATGGCTTAGAAGTCCCGTTCATCAGGCTCATGAAAGAAGCAGGGGCATTCGTAAGCCCAAAAG
The DNA here is from genome assembly GCF_001406875.1 of Solanum pennellii. NCBI lineage: Eukaryota > Viridiplantae > Streptophyta > Magnoliopsida > Solanales > Solanaceae > Solanum > Solanum pennellii. Next base: position 36,736,374 of record NC_028643.1, read on the forward strand.
ACATTACTAAAAATTCATAATGCCCATACCTTGTTCGAAAAGCAGTCTTTGGCACATCTGTTGCCCGTATTTTCAACTGATGATAAACGGATCTCAAATCAATTTTAGAGAAGACACAAGCACCTTGTAATTGATCGAAAAAATCATCAATGCGAGGAATGGGATAGTTGTTCTTAATAGTTACCTTATTTAACTGCCTGTAGTCTATGCACATCCGAAAACTCCCATCTTTCTTCTTCACAAATAAAACAGGAGCACCCCAAGGGGATGCACTCGGTCTAATAAAACCTTTACCTAACAACTCTTGAAGTTGGGCCTTTAACTCCCTTAACTCAGCTGGAGCCATTCTATAAGGGGGAATGGAAATGGGGCGAGTACCCGGCTCCAGATCAATACAAAAATCAATATCCCTATCCGGTGGCATACCAGGAAGGTCTGCAGGAAACACATCCAGAAACTCACGGACTATCGAAACAGACTCAATCGAAGGTACTTTGGAAGTATCATCCCTGAGTATGCCAACAAGGCTAAACAACCCTTACTCACCATTCTCTTAGCACGAAGAAAAGAGATAATACGAACTGGAGTGGAAATATAGTCACCCTCCCACACTAGCGGATCTGTCCCAGGCTTGGCCAATGTCACAGTTTTAGCATTACAATCTAAGATTGCAAAATTTGGAGAAAGCCAAGTCATACCCAGAATTACATCAAAATCAACCATCTCTAGAATAATCAAATCTACATAAGTATTGCTCCCCACAAAAGTCACAAGGCATGACCTATACACTTTCTCAACAATCACAGACTCACCCACAGGAGTAGATACATGAATAGGCATGTCAAGCAAATCACAATATAAATCAAGACCAGTAGCAAATGAGGAAGATACATATGAAAATGTGGATCCAGGATCAAACAATACAGAAGCCATGCAATCACAGACCAAAAGAGTACCTGTGATAACAACATTAGATGTATCTGCTTCAGACCTCCCGGGGAAAGCATAACAATGGGCCCTATCACCTGTCTGCCCATTGCCCCTACCAAGCTGCGCTGCAGTAGTTCCAAGTTGCCCGCCACCCCGACTGAACTGGTGACCACCATTACCTTGGCCACCACGTCCTCCAGTATGGCGACCTCTACCATGACCACCTCTACCTCTAACTACTGGGGGTCTGTAACTCTGTTTTGGACAATATTTCCTAATATGTCCAGCCTCTCCACATCCATAACAATTCCTGGAGTCAAGTATGGTGTTACAAGAGATTGGGGGTAATTGTATATTGTAACGTTTTGGAGGTGGGGGATGAATCTTTATTGTTATTGATTAACGAAGAGTTGAATAATGTTTAGAGAATGTAGTATTGTTGAACTGAATATGAGTTTCTTGACGACTATATAATGGAAGGTTGAGAACCCATATAGAGAAAAATATGAAAAAGATTAGAGAAAATGAAATGGTGAAAGAGAAAAGCCATAGCCTTGTAGGTTTAATGGAGAAACTTCTCTGTTACATATATATATATAATAATATATATAATTAACCCTCATTCCTTTTACTTCCTAACTCTCCACTATTCTTTGTCCACAATAAATTAAACATAGAAAAAAAAAGGCCCATGCCTCTTGCCTATGTATATTTACAACATGTGCATATTTGACAACTACTCCTTTAAATGGAGTTTAGATGTAACCAAAAGTTAAATAAAAGCAAATTCACTCACTTTTTTTTTTCAATTCTCACATTATAAATTATATTTTAATATATTATGATAGGTAATTAAATGTAGGTATATTGTGTTATTTAAATTCTATTAAAGCTATGCTAATTAGAGGAATTAAGGATTATCTTTAGGTTTGAACGTTAGAAAAAGTGATTATAGACTAGGTGAGTTGTTGGGTTTAGGCTGGATATAAAATAATATGAGTGTTTATAGATTCGATAACTTATAAATTATGCATATATACTCTATAGATTGGAAAGGTTCGGAGACACTGAGGAAAGAAAAAGTATTGGAGAAGTAGCTTGCTTGACTTCGGTTCTTCGGTGGAGGTATGTTATGGTTTATTTCTATGTGATAGATAAACTCTAAATAGCGATTGATATGTATTGAGTGATATTGTAAAGTCTCCTATGTACTTGATTGTGTGGTTGTATGTTTTGACTGTGTGGTTTGTGGTTGGCCTAAAATTATGAGACTGTTGAATTTCTAATCTTGAAACCTCTCTATTAAAATGACGCCTTGAATAAAGTAGGCTTGATGAAATAAAATAATGAGATAATTGGATCGGAGTGTCACGTTCCGACATGGTATTATGGGATCGAAGTGTCACGTTTCGACACGGTATTATGGGATCGGAGTGTCACGTTTCGACACAATAACATTAAAGGCAAGGAATCTTGAAGTAACTTAATATACTTAATCTCAAAGAACCTATTTTCCAAACGGGTATGGTGTGGAGGCATGAGTCCTCATACGTGTGCTTGATGTTGTGATTGATGGTGTACCTATTATGGTGTTGTTGTTGTCAATGGTTCATGTGTTTGTTGCTTGCCACCTGTTAAGTATTGTAGTTGATTTTATATAATTATTCAATATATATTCTATTTTGAGTTGACCAATGATACCTACTCAGTACATGTTCCTTGTACTGACCCCTACTTGTATTTTCTTCTTTGTTCTTTTGTGGAGTGCAGCAAGTGTACCATCGACTTTGACTCGCCCTCAACTCTAGCCAATCTCCAACACATCAGAGTTCAGGGTGAGCTATTAATTCTAGCTCGTGCTGGATTCTCTCATTGACCTCTTGATGTCTTTGAATTTTGGACATGGACCATCTTTTTGCTTATTTTGGTTTGTTAAACACTCTTAGACTTGGTAATTTGAGAATAAATGACCTAGATATGATGACTTCCAGATTTATGGGATAATGAGTGTTAAACCTTAGAAGCTTATTTAATTGGTTATATTAATAAGTTTTGG
>NC_028643.1:36744359-36748954 GCF_001406875.1 Solanum pennellii
GTGTGTGCTTCTTAAGGGCGATGATGGCATGGCACGCCCGACGTCGTCCGAGCGTGTGTGCAGCCCAAAGGCGACGATTACCTGCCACGCCCGACGTCGTCCGAGCGTGTGTGCTGTCCAAGGCCCATGATGGCATGCCACGCCCGAAGTCGTCCGACCGTGTGCTGTCGAAGGGCTATGATGGCATGCCACGAACGACATCGTCCGACCGTATGTGCTGTCCAAAGGCGGTGATGGCATGCCACGCCCGACGTCGTTCGACCGTGTGTGCTGCCCAAAGGCGATGATGGCATGCCACGCCCGACGTCGTTCGACCGTGTGTGCTAGTCCAAAGGCGATGATGGCATGCCACGCCCGACGCCGTTCGACCGTGTGTGCTGCCCAAAGGCGATGATGGCATGCCACGCCCGACGTCGTTCGACCGTGTGTGCTAGTCCAAAGGCGATGATGGCATGCCACGCCCGACGTCGTTCGACCGTGTGTGCTAGTCCAAAGGCGATGATGGCATGCCACGCCCGACGTCGTTCGACCGTGTGTGCTAGTCCAAAGGCGATGATGGCATGCCACGCCCGACGTCGTTCGACCGTGTGTGCTAGTCCAAAGGCGATGATGGCATGCCACGCCCGACGTCGTTCGACCGTGTGTGCTAGTCCAAAGGCGATGATGGCATGCCACGCCCGACGTCGTTCGACCGTGTGTGCTAGTCCAAAGGCGATGATGGCATGCCACGCCCGACGTCGTTCGACCGTGTGTGCTAGTCCAAAGGCGATGATGGCATGCCACGCCCGACGTCGTTCGACCGTGTGTGCTGCCCAAAGGCGATGATGGCATGCCACGCCCGACGACGTCCGATCGTGTGTGATGTCCAAGGGCTATGACGGCATGCCACGCCCGACATCGTCTGACCGTGTGTGCTGTCCAAGGGCTATGATGGCATGTCACGCCAGACGTCGTCCAACCGTATGTGCTGTCCAAAGGAGGTGATGACATGCCATGCCCGACATTGTTCGACCGTGTGTGCTGCCCAAGGGCGGTGATGGCATGCCACGCCTTACATCGTTCGACCGTTTGTGCTGCTTAAGGGCGATGATGGCATGACACGCCCTACGTCGTCCGACCGTGTGTGCTGTCAAATGGTGATGATTGCATGCCACGCCCGACGTCGTCCGACCGTGTGTGGTGTCCAAGGGCGATGATGGCATGCCACGCCCAACGTCGTTCGACCATGTGTGCTGTCCAAGGGATATGATGACACGTCACGCCCGACGTCGTCCGACCGTATGTGTTGTCCAAGGGCGGTGCTGCTTGGAACAAGAGAAAGGAAAAGACATATTTAACCTTTGAGGAAGCAGACAGGACGATGAACACCAACTTCCTCTTAGACTCTTCTAATATGTTACTAGATATTATGTGCCCGCGCAGGCCCGACATATGTTAGTTTTTTTCCTTCAAATTTATGTGACACAAATGAAATTTGAAAATATGAACTAAATTTTTTTATGTGTTTTCTAAAGAAATATTTTGAATTGTGAATTTATGGAATATCTTTTATGTTATTTTCAAATAATATATGTTACTCCATCTGTTTTATTTTATGTGATACGAGTGATTTTATGAAACTAAATTAAATTTCTTATATGATTATCACATATTTTTAGTTGTCATTTTACTGTGATTAATAGTACTTTTTAGTTCTTATGTTATTTTCAAACAATATATACAACTTTTTTGTTTCGATAAAAATAAGGGAGACAACCAAATTTCATTATGTTTTTTGACTATGCTTTTCTAAAAATATCTGAAATTGTTACATTGCGTTTTAAGCTTCTTTTTTAATGTTATTTTCAAATATATATCAAATTAGAAATTAAAACGAAGAATTAAAGTTTTCAAATTATTATATTTCTATATTAAAATGTTCAAATTTTTAAAACTTCACATATATGTACGAATTAATAGAAGGAAGTCAAACAATTTTTTAAAAAAATAATAATATATGAAAGCTCAATGGAATAATAATACATATATATTTCATTTTTAATATATGACTCCCACCTTTTTGATTTTATATGAACTTATTTTTTATTTCAATTCAAAAAGAAAATAACTTCTGAATATTAATTTTTTTATATAACATATTAAAGATCACAAAATTAAAAAATATTTCAGTACACAAAATTTAATATACATATAAATTTTAATTTTAATTTTGATTGGTTTCGGCTAATATTATACTTGATATATAATTATCAAGTGCTAAGTGTAATCATCATTTGTTAACTTTCATGTAATAAATAAATATCACAATAACTCATAAATAAAATGAAGAAATAACAAAAATAAGGTAATACTAATAATAATACCTAAAGATGTTTCTACAACTACTTAATTTTCTTATTATCATTCTTGGTAGATTTTTGCTTGCATGAGTTACATTTTTACCTTTGATTACCATTCACTTCATATATAGAAAGATGTTTCTAAAATTATTTATTCTTGATAGATTTTTGTTAGAATGAAATTACATTTTTATTCTTGGTCATCTTTATTACAAATATATCATCCCATTCATTTTTATTTGTAAAGTTATTTTTAACATCTTTTTCTTTAATTTCAATCTAATATATATTATTAATTTTATCACAATAATTTATTTTCAAGTATATTATTAGAACCAAAATAAAGATTTAAATAATTAATTCATGATATTTTTCTAGAAAAAGTAAGCTTTTTTATAAGCATAATGAATAGTAAAATATTAAGAATTAAATTAAAGTAATAGTAAAATAGAGTAATAATAAAATAGATATCACAATAACTCACAAAAGAAATAAAAAGGAAATGAAGTAATGACAAAATAAGTTAATGGTAATAACAATAACTTATGATGTTTCTACAACTATTTAATTTTTTTGTTATCATTCTTAGTAGATTTTTGTTAGCGTGAAATTACAATATTCCCTTGATCATTATTCACTTCATATCTAAAAAAAAATTATATAATTATTTATTATCTTTTTTCATAGATTTTTGTTAGAGTGAAGTTACATTTTTGCCCTTGGTATATTATTTGTTTATTAAATAATCATATAATTTGTATATTATTTTTTTAGATAAATTGAAAGACAATTTTAGTAATTTGAATAGAACTCCAACACTTTGATATTTAAGTGTTTGATATTTTTTTGTTTAATTTTATGTGTGTAGCATTATCATTGTTGTAGGACTTTTCTAGTTATATTTATTTTACTATAACGATTAAATTTTTTTATATCTTTATTAGATTATTCTAACAAGACCAAATAGGAATTTGGTCCAAGTAATTATTTTGAATTATTTAAAAAATAAATAGAATTTTAAATAATACACTAAAGTTATATATAGATTTGCTTCCATAAAATTCTTTTATAACCTATCAAGGTGTTAAATGCTAACATTATATCATACAAATTTTTATATCATTTTATAATAAGATAAATCATAAAATCATCAATAAATTAGTATTTATAGTAATATTTATATATTGACCGTGCGAAACGCGGGTATGTATGCTAGTACTAGTAGTAACTAATACAAATTTACTTTTTTATCCATAAAACTATTTTTAGCCAAATATAAATTAATAAATCGATCGTGCTAGAACCAGGGGACTCGGTGGTGCATCATGCCTTTTGTCCACTCAATAGAATTCCTTATCCAATCTATGTTTTCGTAGACTAAAGAGTTTTTCTTAAATTTTAAATTAGGAATTACCAGGCGATTGGAACACCTTAAAAACTCAAATCCAAGTGGCGACTCTAAAAAGTAAAAATAAATTATTTTTCTTTTACTTTATTATTATTTTTTGAAAAACCTGTCATACATGAACAATTAAAAAATAAATGGAAGAGGTATGACAGATCCGACAACTCCGCTGGGGACTTTTTTTAGAATTCGAGCTTTGTACATTGACTATATTTGACTATTTTAATTTTTTGGATAAATTTTGTGTTTGTTGGCTAATTTTGTCATTTGATTGATTCATTGTTTTGATATTGTATATAAATTGACCCTATGAATTTTTTTTATACCCTGTGTGTAGAATATGCTCCAGATGACTTCTGTCTAGGATGAATCAGTGTGCGGTTACGCTCCTGATTCTAGGTTGTCACACATGTTAGGCGGGGTTGGACCACCAGTTAAGTTGGAATAGCTCTGCTACGGGTACGCTGACCCTCCCCGACTTGAGTTGTCTGCTCTAGTAAAAACCAGTCTAGACACGTTTCATATAAATGCTAAACCTAGAAAAACGTTCTTTAGTATGCTACGTTGTAACGACCTGTTTAGTCGTTTTGAGCAGCAGATTTTATTTCTGGAAAAACTGTGTGAGTCGACGGAACCCACGACGGACCGTCATGGGCACGACGGGCCGTCGAGGGTGTCTCGTTCCAAAAGACTTAGACTTCTGAAATTTGGGTACTGAAATCGACTCTCTGAACTTCGCAACGGACCTGCAGGACGAACCGTCGTGGGCACGACGGACCGTCGCAGGTGTCTCGTTCCAGAACACTTAGACTTCTGAAATTTGGGTACTGAAATCGACTCTCTGAACTTGG
>NC_028643.1:36750572-36769131 GCF_001406875.1 Solanum pennellii
TCTTCCTCATGTCTTGATGCCTTGAAGTTCCGGCATGGACTAGCTTTTGTTTATTTTAGCTTCTTAGAATACTCTTAGTTTAGTAATTTGATCATAGATGTTCTTGTAGTGATGACTTCCAGATTTTGGGGAATAATAGATGTTGAATTTTAGAAGTTATTGAATTGGTTTTTATTAATGAGTTTAAGTCTTCCGCATTACTTTCTGTTGATATTAAATTGAAATGTTAGGGTTTAGATTGGTTGGTTCGCTCACATAGGAGGGTAAGTGTGGGTGCCAGTCGCGGCTCGGTTTTGGGTCGTGACATACGTTTATTTGCATCATGTGCATTTGACCTAGCAAAATCTAAGATAGGTACCCACTCTAGACCAAAATGTTCATTTTATGTGATATGTGAAAATAATTGGTTCAGAAGACTTTACATTGTTGACCAACTCTGAAATAGCTTTGTGAGTTTTGTTTGTTTGTTTGTTTTTTTGAAAAAAGAAGTTAAAAAGGTCAAAATAAAAGAGGTGGTTTTTCAAGTGTGAGTATTTTTTTCCTTATGAACTACACACACCTGATTCTCACTAAAATGAGATACGCAGGTGTCCCTTCTTGGGTTCAATGTTTGTAAAATCGGGTATTTTATATATTACTTTTTTAAAAAAATCTTTTTTTTACTTTTTTTCCTTCCTAGGTTAGAGTTTGTCATAGAACTTTAATTATATTTGCTTCGAAGGTACAAATGACACCTCCGACCAAAGGACAGGGTTCCAAATGGCCAAGAAGTAGAGGAATTCCAGAATTCATTATCATTGACACAATACCCATGGATCTATGAAGATGGTGGACTGACATGGGAAGTTTTGAGAAAAGGAGTGTGAAAGAGCATTTGGCACATCTTGTGCATCTAATGAGATTGACATTAGAATGGATGTGATCGAGGCATTGATTCCTTTCTTGGATCCAAAAAATAATGTGTTTCAATTTTCTGACTTTGAAATGACACCAACTCTGGAAGAAATAGCATGTTTCATGGGGAAGGGGTCCAGTGATCAGCGTATTGATCTCTTTAATAAAAAAGCCAATAATCTCAAAGAATGTCGATGCCAAAAAATTCCTGGAACTTCACAAAATCAATCAAATAGAGAAGGAGAGTTTGAAAAATGGGTGGGTCTCAATGGACTTTCTATGCAAGAGATTCAACCAAAATGATGGATTCAAAAACTATCGGAATCAGCTTAACAACCAAGGGGTTGAAGAGGCTTGGAAGATGAATGAATGCTTTGCCTTCATGGTCGCGTTTATTGTTTTCTCCAAACAGGACAAGAATATTGACATTTTTAGGCTAGTGTGGTGAAGGTGTTAACCACAATAGGAAGTCCAACTATTATTCATATGATTCTAGAAGATATAATCTGTGCATTGACTAAATGCATAAGTGGGGAAATGCACTTGAAGGCTGCAATATCTTGCTTCAAATATGGTTTTTGGAACGTCTTTATCACCATGATCGTGCACCTAGGTTCACTCTAGACTGTTTTAATTATGTTTCATCCCATAAGGAAAGCAAAATTTGATTTTCCAAAAGCATTTTAGCATGTGAAGAAAAACTATCGGTGATTACATTTGATGGAATAGTGTAGAATTATTTTTGGTTTCCAGTTAAGGATATAATTTGCATGTCTAGTGGTGTCTTAATTCTTCTGTTGATTGGTCTTAGAAGTGTTCAACCCTATGCCCCACTTCGGTTTATGCATAAGCTAGCTAGAATTCAAAAAATTCCATCCAATGATGATATGAGTAGGTTTCTATATGACACTTCACCAGGTTTTGTCTTTAATAGCAAAGATATTCTGAAGATTTGGTACGGGAGTATAATTTCTGAGCTAAGTGAAATGGTTGTGGAGCAAAATAAAGGAAAAGTGGTTTCTGGATACCGATCATGATTTCGTAATCCAATGACATTTGGTGACACTCCTGATGGATCCAATAGGAAAAGAAAGGACCAACATATTATAAAACAGTTAGAAAAAGAGTTGGAGATGGACAAAGACACCATTTCCTGGGAAAAAGTACAAGTCCAAAGAGGAAGAAATCACCATTTGGAGTTGCAAGATGTGGAGGGGAATTGAAGCATACATAGGGGAATTAGCCCGATTAGAGGAAAAGATGGACAGTAGAATTCATTTGGCACGATAGATAAAAAGGGAGCAGAGTTTTAAGATATATTGATTGAAAAGGGACTTAGTGGCATCTGAAGAGGTCATGCACTATGTAAATGGAGATCTTTTTGCGGCAGACGGCGAAATTCGAGAAAGAATGGTCATGTTGGATGCATCAGTTAGAAGAATATAAAAGAAAAATCAGTCATTATATCGATATCTAAGAGGGGAAAAGACAAATGATCATTGAGAGAGCAACACTTCGCCATTAACTCGAAGCATTAGAGGAGCAAGAGGCCCTCTTGAGGAAAAATCTTGGTGATCATCAGGCTTGTTTAAACAACTGTCATCAAAATATGTGAAGGTCTAGTTGTCAAGTTCATCAGCAGACAGAACAAACCTTCTATGATATTAAAAATCATCGCCGTATGAATGATCCAAAAGTCGCTGATCAAGCACGGGCCATTGTTCCCCATCTGCCGGTGTTGTTAAATCTGTATGAGACCTTGGGAGGACAAAGAAAGCACCAGGAAAGTGATGATGATTGAAATTTGGTCATGTGAATTAGGTAGTGCCCAAGGACATGGTGAGGGTCCTTGGGACAATAAGTAAACATTCCAAAATGAACCATAAATAATAGTTAGTTAGGAAAGTACTAGCAACCTATGTGCAAGCACATGGGGAGAAACAGCCAAGAAGGGACCACCCTAACCGAATTTGGTTAGGGTAGTTAGGCGGCAAGCGTGCACATGGGTTCACCCATGTGGGGCCTAGCTCTATAAATAATTTTAGACTCTAACCTACTTCCCTAAATAGCTAACTAACCTAGGACCAAACTAAATAAACTAATAAGTGCACCCGACAACCTAAGACTTAACCGGGTGACATTAACCTAGTAACTAGTTAAAGAGACAACCTAGTACCTAACGTAGGATGGTCAAAGGGTTAGTTATGATTATAACATCTTAAGGGTACTTTATTAATTACCCTAGGTCACCTCGTTAATTAAATTAGCAATTTAATTAATTAATTTAAATGGTCAAAACGAAATCCTTACACTAACCTAGTAGCTAGTTCAAGAAAAATCCTAGTACCTAACCTAGGATGGTCCAAAGGGTTAGTTATGGCTATAACGACTTAAGGGTACTTTGTTAATTACCCTAGGTCACTTAATTAATTAAATTAGTCATTTAATTAATTAAATTAAAGGAGTCAAATCGAAATTCTTACACTAACCTAGTATAACTCAAGAAACATCCTTGCACATAACCTAGAATGGTCCAAAAGAGTTAGTTAAGGTTCCAATGACTTAGGGGTACTTTATTAATTACCCTAGGTCCCTCAATTAATTAAAATATCCATTTAATTGATTAATTTAAAGGGTCAAAACCCTTGAGAAAAACTCAATATCCTCAAGACCCTACATTGGATTAGAATGTAGACAACATATTTTTAATACGAAATGTACTATGTATAGAAACTATCGTGCCACAACATAACATATCTCAAAGGGTTAATCAACAGTAGACGTAGACATAATCATATGAGATAAAGGCATAAGCAAAACATCAATATCATAAGCATAATAAAACATCATAATGCATATAACAGTTCACACTTAACTCATTCTCCTTCTTACTCAAATGAACTACTTCACAAGCCACCTCTAAGTATACTTGTACAAGATTAAGGTAGCATCCCATTGTACTACCAAAACTAAGTACCTCTCTTTGGTCATTCTTCATCATAATTTTCTTTCATAATAAAGACCCATATTAATCGTAACATATAAGCACTATGCCCTAGGCCACCTCAAAGAACACTAGTGAAATGCATGTGAAGCATCCTAATCTACCTCACACACTAAGCATGTCTTAAAGTCACCCGAATCCCTTAAATTTTAGTTTAAGAGTCTCTAGTAGACCTACTTTATATTGACAAGGAACTAACATCTTAAGTCAATCATGTCACAGAATGCAACCTTAGCGCCTACCCAAGCTAAATACACATATAATCGGGGTTATGTCTTAAATAGGTTAAAGTCATACTTGTGCTATGTATGTATTGAATCTAATACTACCATCCACACTAAGTACTTCTCTAGACCAACCTAGTCCAAGAAAACTAAGGAAAGAACCACCTATCCTAACCGTCATGCAACCAATCTTGTAGATTCAAACTAATCATAGTGAAAAATGAATCCTCAACCCTAAGCTATCATGAGAAACTAATCTCTAGCTAATCATGTAATGCGACATGCATGCAAGACAAGTTATCATGAAATGCACCTAGTAAGCAAGTCAATCTAGCATGAAATATCCCTTGAATGCAAGTCAATTTAACATTAGGAGAGTATAGGCCTTTCCCCTTAAGATATCATGAAATGGTTAAGGCCTAACTAATTCAAGCTATCATAAAGACACTCTAGTCATTCTACTTCAATATATTCTTAGGAGGGATTCACTAATCAATTCCAAGCTATAATGAGAACCACCTTTCCCAAGCTATTATGATCAAGCATCCTAGAAAAACATGACCAAGCTAAACATGAGAGAGCTTACTTCCTCCATCCCCATCTATCATGAGTTTCATCACCTCAAGTTATCATTAGACCTAGCATCTCAAGCTTACAAACCTTGGTCTTATCTTACCAAGTCAACCAAACATAAAGAGGCTTATTCAGTACAACTTCAAGCTATTCTAATTCATCATGTCTTGATTCACTTTAGGTTATTAGGTCAACCTAGCAACCGTGTATGTGAGAGAACTTTTTTCTCCTATCATGTTCATGTCTAAGTGTAAAAGAGAAAGAAAAAATCTTCACAATCCCTTAATAATGACTTCACGCCCAAATCCCTAACATACATGGTATACAAGCCCTACAATCACCTACTTCCATTAATTCATCTTGATCCATATTCAATTACAAGTTAATTCATTCAATTTGATCATTATAAGGTAAGTCTAGGATAAATTAACACATAGGTTCAATTCCAACTTAACAAGTCAAGACCATCCTAGATCAATTAAGAGTATATAAATTCATATCTAGATGATTAAATAATGATCAATTAGCATGTAATACAATTGAATTAAGAAGATCAACCTACAACCTTCATCTTGCCTCTAATGGCCTAAAATCACCACGATCACTGTCAACATCAAATACCACAATTCACCATGGAAACCTTATGAAAATATCACAAATCATCATATGAACATAATTCAATTCTACACACTAGATTGGGATCATAATTAAGTCTTACCCACAATGCAATCACAACTCTCTCTAGATTGTGGTTCTTTGGATTCACAATTGAGGAACAACTAGAGGACTCCATGAATGGAAGAATACATGGATGAATAAGCTTTACATACCTTAAGTTATAGTCTTAATTAATCCTAGCTTGAATACTTGGTGAATTTCATCCTAAGAGAAGCCTCCAATTATTCTTCTTCTTCTATGGTGTTCTTGAGAGTGTTTTAGAGAGAGAGAGAGAGGTTGTGATGTCGGGATATCATGTGTAAATGGGTATGTTATATTTTAAATACTCATAAATTAACTAAAACCACCTAATTTAACCGCCTATGCATTTATTTGGACCTGCTGTTAATTTGCCATTCATCCCTTAAAGTGGTATCAAGGTGTAGGGAATTGCAAGCCCTATCGGCGACCTGCAGTCGACGGACCATCGATCGAACAACCGCTCAGTCCTGTAGGTTCATCGTTTGCGATAGATGCCCTAAAAATTGGGGGTTTTAGCTCCCATTCTAAGTATCGGGTGATGCCTCCCCTTGACAACACTTCGTCTTTTTGAGGGAGTGTCGATGCATGTCGTCCTTTGACAAAGCCAAGGCAGTGTACTGTCCACACTTTGGGTCCTCCTCAAGAAATCCTTCGGTGGTCCTTGGGGAGTCGTGCCCAAAATTTTCCACTCTAAAAACGTCTGTCTAAATGTTAGGAACATTTCCTATCAATTTAGCCCCAAACACTACACAAAACCTCATGAAACATAGTAAGGCATGCAAGCATATTCTCAAGTATAACTTTTGAACCTCTTGGGCGTTCTTGGACGTTTGACCTCCAAACTCTTCCAAACTTCATATACTGCCTCTAAGCACTAAAATTAGTCATTTTAAGACCTTCTAAGATCAAGACACACATGGTAGGTTCTATTTGGCCCTAATTCATTTTGGGATCCTTACAATATCCCCCACCTACAAAACATTCATCCTCGAAAGACACCTTCTTAAACACTTCTAAAAGAACAATTATAGACTTGCAGCCCATCTTTCATGTAGTATAACTAAATGCATATACCTAAATCAAGGGAAACAATTAAATTTTAAGCTATATATAGGTACAGATAACCGTATAAACCTCATGAAAGGCTCCTTATCCGCCACTTAGGAATAAAATAGACATGTTTTCTTGCATCAATTAATCATCATAAGGAAAAAACAAAATCACAAGACAGTCATATTCATAAGAAATTCTGGAAAATTTTCATAAATCATTAAATAGACACATACCGCAGAGGTACATAAGGAGATCATTCTTGATAACACTTTGATTGGAGAGCATAGACCCTATTCCTCTTTGGAGGAACATCTTAACTTCATTAGTAGCAACTTGCTTGTCTTCTCTTACATTAGCTTTTGACTTAGGTCAATATTTCATCATATGACCACTCTCACCATAACCATAGCAACCATCTCTAATTGACAAGAACCTACCCTTATGTTTCTTAACACACCTAGGGGAAGTAGGTCGAGAGTACTCATTGCTCTTTTAATACCTAGGAATACTAGAGTATCTATGTCCCGAAGACTTTTGTTGATTCTTTGAACGACCATGTCCATCGGACCCTTCATTTTCCTTCATACTTATCTTCTCTCCTTCTTAATCTTGAACTCCTTTATTTGTTAAGAAAATAACATTAGTCGGGAGATATCCATCTCATCTACAAGCATTGTCATACGACACTCTTCTTCCACTAATTCGAACACCCCCGTCATGAATCGATTCATCAAGTCTCTAGGGTTTCCTACCAAGCTTGGAGCTTACTTAGACAATTGGAAGAATTTTAAAGCATACTCATTAACACTCATCTTGCCTTGTTTTAGGTTTCTGAATTACCCTAACTTAGCCTCCCTCAATTCCACAGGAAAGAACCTATCAAGGAAAGCCAACTTAATAATCTACTGATCTATGGGACGCACCCTTACCGACCTTGAAAATTCACATTGCTCATACAAAACTTGAGCTACATCTTTCAATCGGTGAGCATCTAGCTCCGCTTTCTCCCTAGAAGTCAATACCATAATAGCAAGTCTTATAAACCTCATCTATGAACCCATTTAGATCTTCATCCACTTTGGAGCAACGAAATTCAGGAGGGTTCATCCTCTAGAACTCTTTAATTATATAAGCACACATTCCCTCTATAGGGTTTGCCACCGCCACCCAATTGGCTTGGGCCGTCAAGGCTTGATCGAACAAGTTCATTGAAGTCATAAATTCCTTTAGAGTCACATTATCTACTTGAGGAGGGACTTGATTCCTTTGGGGAGGAACATCTTGATCGTCATGGCAATGTCCTTCCCATCTAGCATAGCCCTAGTTTAAGCCATAACTAGTAAAAAATCATAAGCAAACATTAGAAGAAGGGCTTACTTAAGCTAAACTCTATGTCACGACTTATTTAATGAAGAGGTGAAACTTTCTAGGCATCCCCTAGCCTCCTACTCATAGATATGTCACGACTCACAGTGATGTATAAAACTCTACAAGATGTGGTTTCAAGACATCCTAAGATCATCTCATAACCTATCTCTGATACAAAGTTTATCATGACCTGCAAGTATACTGTAGAAGTTAGAGCACTCTTAAGTTGCCACACAGTGTACTTGAACTCTTGCAGGTCTTATACAAGCCCTTACACATAATGTACTTGAACTCTTGCTGGTCTTATACAAGCCCTTACACATAATTTATTGCATATATATACGAAAAATTGTACAGAATTAAAACTTTTCTTTCAAAACATAAAGCGGAATCATTTCATAAAACTTCTAATATATGTCTCAAAAACCATCTATGACATCATGAGTACAATTGTCTTATGTCATGTCCCATAAAAGTCTAACATAGAAAGAACATAAAATACAACATTGGAGTGATGTCCTCGGATGCTATGAAAACTCACCAATCTTCACTTCTTTATAAGACTAGGAACTCTGCCCTTGAAAGCAACTCATTCTCCTCAATACCCTACATTGGATTAGAATGTAGGCAACATATGCGTTAGTACGAAATGTACAAAGTATGGAAAATACCATGCCAAAATATAACATATCTCAAAGGGTTAGTCAACGATAGACATATTCATATGAGATAAATGAATAAGCATAAAATCAATATCATTAGAATAATAAAGCATCATAAAGTATATAAGAGTCCATACTTAAATCATTGTCCTTTTTACTCAAATAAATTTCTTCACAAGCCACCTCCAAGTATACTTGTGCAAGGCTAAGGTAGCATACCATTGTTTTACCAAAGATAAGTACCTCTCTTAGGTCATTCTTTTGATCATAATCTAATTTTCATAATTAAGACATAGATTCATCATAACATATGAGCACTATGTCACTAGGCCACCTCAAAGAACATTCGTACAATGCATGTGAAGCATCCATTCTGCCTCGCACACTAAGCATGTCTTGAAGTCACCCTAATCCCTTTCATTTTATTTTAGGAGTCTCTAATAGACCTATTTCATATTGACAAGGAACTATCATCTTAAGTCAATCATGTAATGGAATGCAACCATAGCCCCTACCCAAGATAAGCATACATATCATAGGGGTCATGTCTTAGGTGGCTTTAAGTCATACTTGTGCCATTTATGATAGCATCCCATACTACCATCTACACTTAGTACTTCTCTAGACCAACCTAATCCAAGTAACTAAGGAAAGAAACACCCATCCTGAACATCATGCAACCAATCATGTAGATGAATGCTTATCATAGGGGAGGATGAATCCTCAACCCTAAACCATCATGAGAAACTAATGTCTAACTAATTCATGTAATGTACCTTTCATGCAAGACAAGCTATCATGAAATGGACCTAGCATGAAAGTCAAGCTATAATGAAATGCACCTTGCGTGCAAGTCAAGCTAGCATTAGGAGCGTATAGTACTTTCACCTAAAGCTATCATGAACTGGTTTAGGCCTAACCAAGTCAAGCTATCATTAAGGCACTCTAGTCATGATGCTTCACGCTATTCTTAGGAGAGCTTCACTACTCAATCCCAAGCTATCATGAGAACCACCATTCCCAAGCTATCATGATGAAGCATTCAAGAAACACATGACAAAGGTAAACAAGAGAGAGCTTACTTTCTCCAGCCGAAGCTATCATGAGATTCATCACTTCAATGTATCATGATACCTAGCATCTAAATGTAACACACCTTGGTCTTATATTACCAAGTCAACCAAACAAGAAAGAGTCTTATTACATACCACTTCAGGATATTCTGATTCATCATTTCTTAATTCACTTAAGGTTATTAGGTCAACCTGGCATCCATCTATGTGAGAGAACTTGCTTCTCCTATCATGTTCATGTTTAACTATAAAAGAGAAAGAAAAAATCATCAAAATCCCTTCATAATGACTTTACCACCAAATCCCTAGCATCCATGGTTTACAAGCCCCACAATCGACTATTTCCCTTAATTCATCATGATTCATGTTCAACTACAAGTTAATTCATTCAATTTGATCATTGGAAGGTAAGTCTAGGCATACATGATCTCATAGGTTATATTCTAACTTTACAATTAAACACCATCCTAGATCAATTAAGCGTATTTCAATTCATGTCTATATGATTCAATCATGATCAATTATCATATAATACAATTAATTAAGAAGATCAACTTAGAACCTTCATCTTGCCTTAAATGGCCTAAAATGACCATGATCACATTTAATATTAAATACAATAATTAACCATGAAAACATAACATAATCATTATATGATAATAATTCAATGCTACCCATTATATTGGGATCAGAATCAAGTCTTACCCCCAATGCAATCACAACCCTCTAGATTGGGTTCTTTTGATTCACAATTAACGAAAAACTAGAGGACTCCATGAATGGAATAATCCATTGATGAATAAGCTTCACATACCTTATATTAGATACTTAATCCTAGCTTGAATCCTTGATAAATTCCGTCCAAAGAGTAGCCTCCAATTTCTCTTCTTCTTCTTCTTCTTCTTCTTCTTCTTCTTCTTCTTCTTCTTCTTCTTCTTCTTCTATGATGTTGATCTTGGGGTTTATGTATAAATGGGTCTCTTATTGTTTAAATACTCAAAAAATACCTAAAACCACCTAATTTTAACTGCCCATTCATTTATTTGGACATAGGGTGAATTTCCTATTCACCGTTTAAGATTGCAGCGAGTTGTAGGGAATTGCATGCCCTATCGACGACCTGTAGTCGACTAACCATTGATGGAATGATGGTTCTATCCTGCAGGTCCATCGTTTGCGACAAAGACCCCTCAAAATAGGGGTTGAGTTCCCATTCTATGTACGGGGTGACGCCTCCCATCAACGAGGCATCGTCTTGTTGACGTAGCATCGATGCCTTTCGTCCTTTGTAACTGCTAAGGCAGTGCACTGTCCACATTTTGGGTCCTCCTCAAGGACCTCTTGGGTGGTCCATGAGAGTTGTGCCCATACATTTCCACCCAAATATGTCCATCTATATTTTAGGAACATTGTCTATCAATTTAAGCCCCAAACACTTGACAAAACCTCATGAAACATACTAAGGGACGCAAGCGCGTTCTCAAGGCTAACTTTCGAACGTCTTGGATGTTCTTGGACGTTTGACCTCCAAACTCTTCAAAACTTCATATACTGCCTCTAAATATTAAATTAGTCATTTTATGATCTTCTAAGTTCTGTACACACGTGTTAGGATCTATTTGGGCCTAATTCATTTTGGGGTCGTTACAGACACCAACCACCATATCCTTTCCCATCAAAAACAAACTTAATACAACAACTTAATCAAATAATAAAAATAACATAGACATAATTCAATATTACATTGTGAAATTCAGGACAATACCTAAAGTTGATGAGAAGAAAATAATGGAAGCAATTTTAATTCAATGCCAAAGTCCACCACTGATGAAATATTTTTTTTAGAAGAAGACTTTCTTTTTCTTATGATTTTCATCTTCCAATATTTGTTCATGTTTTTTTTTCCTTTTTACTGTTTTCTTTTAACTCCCTTGAAATGAAAGAAGAATGAGGTTCATAGGTATTAAGTATTAACCCGTCCCCCCCCTCCCCCGCCCCACTCTTTTTGAGAATTTAACTCTTTATTTTCCCAAGGTCCCACCCAAGATGAGTAATGATATTTCCCCCTTTTTATTCTTTTCAGATTAATCAAAAGATTGTTCTGCCTTTTTAGATGACTCATTTCATTTATTCATTAATTGAATAATAGTTATATGGGTCATCTAAAAAATTTAAAATAGGCCCAAATTTCATTTTAGATGACCCATTTCTTTTATTCATTAATTGAATAATACCTAATTAATCTTCTGAAATGTAACGACCCCATAGCACCATCAAGTTACCACACAGAGTATTCAACCTCTTTGAGGTCTCATATAAGCCTCATGGATCATTCATTGCATACGATACTCAAAATAAGTAAGAATTTAAAACTTTTGTCACACACGTAGATTACATTCTTTAATAAGCAAGCAGAAGACTTTAAAACATATAGCTTTTAAATATGTATGTCTCTTAAACATTCTATACTTTAGAGTACAACATTTGGGACTAAGCCCATACAAGATTTTAAATAAAGATTAAAAGACCATATAAAGAACATGTGGATTTTTTCCTCGACTCTATGAGGACTCACCAAAACATCATATTTAACCCTTAGAAACCTATCCATCATCCATAGCTTCCAAACCTCCAATCCCTACACTTTAGTCTAAAGGAGAAAAAAGGGGTTAGCACATTAAGCACTAAGCATGAAAGTCAAGCAAAAACAATGAAAAAAGGAACGTTTAGTATTTAAACATGATTTCATGACATTTTGATAAAATCCTGCATCATAAGAGTTTAAGAGACATAATACAAGTCAATAATAACATAAAAGACATATCCAACTAGCATCAACATATAACACTTAATTTTATATTCATCAAGTAAGCCTTTTCATCATTTAGACTCTCTACCTAAGGTTACTCTTAGACTTACCTAAGTAAGACATAAAGATACCACTCATACACCCTCTTCAAGCACACCTAAGTGTTCCTAAAAACCACCCTAGATAAGATCCTTTATTCAACATAATAACACTAAGTGAACATCATTAATTTAAACCATTTAAGAGACAACTAGTGAAATAAGGGACTTCACATGATGGTCTTAGAAGACCTAGGGAACTCACTTAGTATCTTCAAAAGCCTACTCGTGCCATGTTTAGATAGTGTCTCATTCCACTACCTAAACGTTGTAGTTGCTATACAATACTAGAGTGAACATCCCATATGATGCGAATAGGCATTAACCAACATAGACCATACTGGCTACGTATGGAATCCGGTGTCGTAAGACCCCACACCCTGGAAGGTGTTCTACTTGCCAAAGGTAGAATTAGGACGCATCCCATGTTGGCACATGGTTAAGGGATATCAAGGACTTCTTTGTACTCTAGTCTCATACTCAAGTAGAGCTACTACCAAAAGCATATCCACTCGGTGCTTTAACCTTTGTTTTCATAGAGTAAGTTCATTCACATAATAGTATTTGAGAAGGTACCATATCTTAGTCTTATTAACTCATAATACCACTACCAAGAAGGGGTCCACAAGGGCTTCAATTCAAGGTTCATTAGGATATCTCTTATGACTTTCTTAAAGATGGTTTTATGTCGTTTCAGCCAACCTACCTCTAAGTCTATCATTCCACTCAAGAAGGGCACCATTTAGGTCTACCACTTCAAGGATTCTTTATTAACCATATTTTAATATTCAAGGTTTCACATTTTTAACCTTCTTTTCATATTCAAAGTTTCACATTAATCATTCATGCAAGGGTACCTACTTTAGGTCTACAAATCCTAGACTTTCATTCATTCTTTCATTAACTAATGCATACATGACAAGGGTGCCGAAGCCTATCAAGTCAAGAGATCATATTCACATAACTTTCATGCATCAAGTAGGGACAACTAGGTATACCTAAAATTACACCATATTAACATGTAAAGACTCTTCATAGTTTATCATCATCACGTACCAGCATTTAGAGGGACATACTTTCATTCACAATATCACATAGCTTTATACAAGATTACTAAATATCAAATTATCACCTTCACATTATGAATATTGTACAAGGTCACACATATATCACATAATAACTTCACTTTATACATTCATATATGCCATAACACCTTTCACATAGTCACATTACTTCATATAACCAACTTACAATATACCTTCTTATATACCATAACATGACACTACTACAATTCACATAATAATGTCGACAATACCATAATCACAATAAGAACAAGACGTAAACACTACCACCATAAGTGGACCATACCACACAAGAGAAATTTTATATCAATTCTACATTTTAAAGGGAATTAGGTCAACTTACCTTATTCCAAAATCCAAGATCACAATTCCTTAAGATCACCAACAATTCATAATATAATAGCATATGTAACCAAAGAAATCAACAGTACAACATAAACGAGACATAATCCTATCATCATTAGATCGTAAGCAATAAAGTCACTTCATAAGGCAAATTTAGGGTTTTGAGAAGATCAAAGATTCATGGAGATCTTCATTGGAAAACATAAATTTAACATCAATACTATCATATCTAATTATTTGAAAACTTTTCATGCAAGAACCCATTGATTTAGAGTGAAAATTGGACATTTCCATAAACTTTGAAATATTTGAAAATCACTTTGAAATTAGCTCTAAGGTGATAGAATGCCTTAGATGAAGAAATCACATACCTTATTTGAAGAAATTCCAAGAGAACTAAGAAGAATCTGTTGGAATCCATAGACCTAGCTCCATCTTTGATATGAAGCTTTCATGGTGGTTTTTAGAGAGAACTTTGGGAGGGAAGGGTTTTGATTTAGGTGTTAGGGGCAAAAAGAGGGTCTAATCATTTTAATACAATTAAAATACCTAAATACACCTAAAAAAACCGTCTATACACTTAAAAAGACTTACTGTGAATTTACCATATCACTTCTAAGCTAGTTGAACTTCTGCGGGAAATTGCAGACCCAAATGACGCCCACCAAATGACTAGACATCACTAGGTCGACGCCCCATCAATGGGGTCCGACATTTGAGAAATAGGCTCAAAAACTTGTAAAACTTGCAGGCCTGGGTCGACCCAAGATTGACAGACCGTTAATGCATTGATGGTCCGTCGTTTGGGGCCATCAATCATGCTTGCTGGCAGTTTCTTCTCTAGAACATGGGGTCCTCCTCAAGGGACCCTTATGGGTCCTTTGGGGAATGACACCCGAATGTTAAAACCCAAATCATGTTCATCTAGGTTCTAGGGTCATTACCACCGACTTAGACCTCAAACAACACACTTAACTTCCATTAAAACACATCGGCACACACAAGCACATAGAAGACTAGTCTCCAAATGTCTTGATAGTTCCTTGACGTTTGACCTCAAACTCAATCGAACTGAACTATAAACTCATTTACAGATAAAATCAACAAGTTAACAGCCCTTTAAACACAAGTGAAGCTCTAGTTCATCCTAGTTCAGTTTTAGAGTCGCTACATGAAAATTCTAAAATAGACCCAAAATGTTGACCCATTTAATCGAAACCCAAAAATCAAAAGAAAATCAGCCCATTAACACAAAATTCAAACATATAAAATATTTTAAAGATCGAACACAAAAATTAAGGCAAAAAATAAAAATGAAACTAAAAAAAAATAAACAATGTTTTAACAACAACTTCAGCATGATAAACTTAAACAACACTAATAAAACAATACAAATTCTTGCCCCAAAACGGCATATATGGTTAAAAGTAAATGAAAATTATGGGCTTGGATAGAGGTTGAGAGGGGGAAAATTGACATAAATTTTCAGGTGAATGGCAGTTGTCGGAAATATTTTGACAGTTTTTGTACATAAAATTTATATCAATGGATAGCCCTTGCAGAGCTCTACACAAATATGTAACGGATATGGGATGAGGTTGATCAAAACTTCGTAAATCTAAGGGACTAAAGTAAAAATTCATATTTGATTTTTCTTAGATCCACAGAGTTCGGGTATGCATAAGAATGAATGGTTTGTAAATTAGTATAGAGGAGGGTGAATGTAAGAGATGATAAATTTTTGAAGATTTTTCTTGTCAAAAAGGTGGTGGACGCTGACGGCAGTGACAGCGGTGGCGATGGTCGGCCGACGGCGGGTAGGAGCAAAGGGAAAGAGAAATGAAAATCTAAGTAAAAAATGTTAATTTTTGAAGTTTTGTATTTTTGTTAGGGTCCTATAATATCCCTTGGATCAGAATACCATGAATGATTAAGATTCAATCTTGACCATTCCTATTTGATCAGGTCAAAATTTGTTGGGCCATCAGAATTTGATCTAAATTAGCCCAATTCAAAAAAAAATTGGGTCATTTGGGCCAGTAAAATAATAATACAAACAAAGAAAATTAACCCACAAATATAAAAAAATACATTACTATATATTATATGAGTAAAATAAACACGTCAAAAATTAGGTGTTCACAACATGTCCCTCTTTGCTTGGAAACATGAAGATTTTTCAAGCAAAGAAAGTGAACGAAGTGGCTAATTACTTAATGTTTCAAACTTTGATGAATGCATTTGAAAAGGATGACCGAACGTTGCTTCAGAGTTGCCTACATATCCTTGATTTAAAAAAAAATAGGTCAGTGTAGTTCGAGAAACTTTGATAGCCGAAGCTATCATAAATTGTTGTAAAAAAGATTGTTTCATATTGCTTATCATCATATGTTGTCTATAATTACAAAGAAAAGAGCTAGATAACTATGTCTCTCTACATTACATGATTTACAAGATCCCTAGTTGATGTCTTATGGTCTTTTCTTATCACGACCCAAAATCAAGAGTCGTGATGGCACCTATGTTCCCAACCGATCGGCTGAGCCAACACAATAAAAGTTCGCCAATTCAACTTAAAGGTGAAAAGGTAAGTATCAAACTAAAATCTAACATACTAAGTATTCAAAATAAATGCGGAAAATAGAACTACCACCCCAAGATTTAGTTTCATAAGTACAAGAGTTTCTACAAGAGGATACAAGTCCAAACTAATATGAAAGCTAAACATAAGAAATATCCTATCAGAATATCAATATAACCTAACAAATAGAGGTAGATTGAAGGTGTAGTCCGCAAAATATCCCAAGCAGCATACCACAGCTCCAAGAGAATCCAACTTATAGTCAAGCTCACAAAACGTGCTCGAATTTGAAATCTAATTTGCACTACAAAAGAGTGCAGCAAGTATCGTATGAGTATGAAACCACGTGCACCCAATTTATCTCATTGACCGACAACAAAGAAGTAGTGACAGGAGTTTGTGTAAGAAAATAAGTTCTTTATGTATACAAGTCTATATTATATTTACCAGTCAAGCTCCATCAAATAGAGGAAATCAAATATTACGTACTGTCAACCACCAATAAAACTCATAATCAACAAAAATGAATGATGTAATGAGATGCAATGTAAATGTGACACCTTGAAATGATATGCCTCAGATTCCAAGTTCTATCTCAACTGTATATACATGATACTATTAGGAAATACATCGACAATTCATGACCCATGGGGGACTCGCGATGTCCATATACCGACATGGACAATCTCCACGTGTTTGTGCGGACGATCTCAATGCACCATCATAAAATATAACAAAAAAATAGCACGGACGATCTCCACGTGCCCAACTTATAATCATAACCAATCACTCGCACGGACGATCTCCACGTGCCCAAATTATAATCAAAACTCAATCTCAACACAGACGATCTTCACGTTATACCTTTACTCATACTCAATCTCATGTCAATGCATAAGCACAATATGATATCAATCAAAAGGGATGATACAACATCTCAATAAATCAAATGTCACTATGATATATAATCACTTCAATTATCACAATTATACGAGTTTAATAATAGAACACAACCACACACAAGAAATCAAGTCACCAAACACTTCAGCTAATACAAATATGCTTTGGCAATCTCAAATTAAAATATACCTTATTATAGTAATAGATTTTTCCTTTTATAACATTGGTACTAGTACCAATGCCCGTCACACCATTGTATGATACCCCATCTTTCGCCCTTACCCAATGTCTATTCCATTTTAATCTTTAATTAGAAAACATCCCTCAACGAAGTCTAAAAGTCTTAACATACCTTAAATGTCGAACACGTGTCAAGAATCCTCAAGAATTGCATTTCCCTTTCACAAAGCCTCGAGTGTTCGAATCTATCAAATATATACTATTCGTAGGTAAGCAAATTTCTGAACACACAATATGTTTATAGCCTAGACCAAAAATTCACCAAAATCTATAATCTAATTGATAAGCCATGGTGCCAACTAATATGTGAAGACTATATTTCTACATTAAAAGCCTAAGGTAAAGTCTCAACTCCTCCTAATATCATAAATCTAATGGTATTCATATAATATAATTTAATTACTTACCTCAATATAATAAAATTTAATTTTTTATATGATAATAATAAGAAAATTAGTAAATCTTAAACAATTCATAAAATAAATAAACCTTCAGAACCTTGGAAAACCTATTCATTATCACATTATCACTTATTTATCAAACATTGACAATAATGAGAAAGTCAAACCTAGTGAACAATACTTATTAACTATAATAACAAAATAAACCACAGTTGGCCACTAATATGTAACGAATAAACTCAGCCCTTCCTCAAATAAAAAAAAGTTAAAAAAATTATATCCAGACCGTTAACATACTACCCACTTTCCTACAAGAACGATGCACATTTATATACTTTTTTTTATACATAGTAACCTATTGCATATTCAATAAATTGAACTTCTTTTTGTTTTTACCTGAAGGTGCTGCTCCTCTGCCCATGCCACAGGTAGTTTCGCAATTTTATTTTATTTTTTTGCTTCTTTCTTGATATAAAAAAAATCTATTATGGAACCTAAAGTGCTAAATTTCATTAACTTAATCTAATATATGTATATATATATATATGTATAT
>NC_028643.1:36769673-36775926 GCF_001406875.1 Solanum pennellii
TATATATATATATATATATATATATATATATGGGCCAAGTGACGTTGGATATTAACTAATTTTTAATATTGGCCCATTATTTACCAACAAAATTAATTATTAAAAAATTTATCCACTAATTTAAATACCATATGTTAAACAAATAGTCCAAGATCCTACTTAATATTTATCGGAAGAGTCTATTGTGAGAGAAAGAGGTCAAGTGCTCAAAATGACCAGCGGATTATTACATCAGGTACCACTAAAATAAATATCCATCCTCGAACAAGAAATAAAAGCAATTGTACGCTTAAGCAAATGGTTATATCTTATTCACATGTCCGACTGGTACTCCCAATTGACCTCCTTAATTGGATGATGCTTCCAATGAATCCTTATTAAGGCAATTTTTTTCGACCTGAACTTTCGGATATTCCTATATAAGAGTTTTACTCTCTCCTCCTCAAAATTCAAACTTTTATCAAGTATTTTTTAATCATAAGAAATCATATGAGATCCATTCCAATGATACTTCTTCAGTATTGAAAAAATAAAATATAGGATTAACACTTGATAAGACATGTGTCAAAGAAAACTCGTACTCCACCTCACCTATATGTTGAACAATATAAATGGAACGATTATACCTCAAACTCAACTTATCCTCTTTTAAAAATCTCATCACACCCTTATAGAGTGAACCTTCAATAAACCGTATGAACTCCAAATCATAAACCTTTGAATTTCCGTAACTCTTTTTCCTACTCTGAACCATGAGAAATCGATCCTAAAGCAATATGACCTTGTCCAAATCGATCCACAATGACCATATAATATTAAACTTTACCCAAGGTCCAGGACTATCCTATAACAGAATTCGTAGAATCATTTACCACATTTCCTCTAGTATAGGTATCCTTTAAGTAACATCTCAAAACTTATAGTGTTCATACTTCACTTTCTGATAAATGTTACATCTTAGTAGACCTCGAATGAATAGAATACCTCAAACTATGAATCTCCTCCATGACCAATCTAGTCAACTCATATCCAAAGAACATAAATAAGATCATTTGTCCTCAAAAGTCTCTCACTATCATGAATTTCCTCAATAGATTTTACTTGTAACACCTTGTCTCGAATCATATACAATTTTTCATCACCAAGTTGTCGAACCCAGATATGCTCCAATAAGAACTTCCTCACCTCCCAGGAAACCACATTCTAGCAGATTTTAAAGTATGAAGTCTTACAAAGTTATTGGCTAAGGACTGGACATTCATAGCCAAGGGACACTCTTTCACATGTACCAAAGGTAGACTACCTATACCCACTGTCTTTCAACCTAAGGCATCTACTATCACATTCACTTTGCCAAAACGATAAACGATAGTCATTCCATCGTCCTTGAGAAACTCTAACCATCTCCATTGTCTTAAATTATATTTCTCTTATTAAATATTATACTAAAACACCTCGCAATGCACCCTATAAATATAATGCTTCTACAATTTTACTGCAAGCACAGCCACCACCAAGTGTAAGTCATACCTAAGACAGTTCTTCTCATTAAATTTCAATTATCTCGACGCATAAGCTATCACTTACCCTTCTACATTAATACCCAACCAAAAGATAAATAGAAAGAAACGTAACCCAAATGCATCTACTATTCGGGACCTAAAACATTATCTTTTTTACATCCAAATTCGATCTCCAAAGTCGAAATCAACCACCAAGGTGTCAGGAACACTTAGTTAAGGTTTCATATCAATCCAATGGTTAGTTAATCGAGAAACACAATCTAAAAGTTGCTGATCGGAGAAAAAGGCTGCAGCAAAACAAACCTTTTTCTTTTCTCTTCTCTCTTGTTGAAAGATCTCTCAAAAACCTCTCTTATGTCCTAATATCTTTCAAAGAAATAATAATGAATAATTCAATTATTCTTTCAAGACCCTCCTCTATTCATAAAGTTCTACTTTTCCCTACAAGTCAAAACCAACTACAAATAGGATTACAATTTCAATCATTTTCTTAATAGAATTAGAAAAAAAATAAATAGAATAATTTTAATCCTTTTCAAGTAGGATTAGGCCATGAGCCCTTTGGATGGAATATGGGCAATATCCCAACATTGAGCTTTAGAAAGCTCACTTCACACACGTCAAACCATTGAAAAGCCACTTACTTCTAAGTTAATCTAGTCAATGCAGGTGTAATGAATGAGAGCACCATCTATACTAACCAACTAAGCCTAAGAACTCTAAATGTCGTAACTAAAATAGGTCAGACCCAATTTCAAACTACCTCAATTTTCTTGGGAACCCCCATAATACATTTATTAATCACGACACATTTCAACTATGCTACCAAATTAATCGAAACCCACAGTAAAAAAGAAACGTGAATAGAGCTTAATTTTCTTATAATTTTAAAGAACCATACTCAAATAATACTCGTGATAGTTCCTACTAAGGGAGTATAACAATATATCCTCAAATGAAAATAATAATAAAGGAATCCTAATATGATAGAAACACTCAATAAAAGTATACTTGATCCAACAACATTTCTTACTCAACAAGTCTTGTTACCATTCTTTCAAATCCATCGGAGTATTTAAATAAGAAATAGTAAAATAATTCAAGTGTCTAACTATAAGTGAATACTAAATTTTATATCAAACTCACATGGAATACCCTTAAAAAAAACACTTTCACCAATGGAATTGGCTCTAAAGGAGACATATCATCACTAGTATCACAAACATACGACGAATAGGTGAGGCAACACTTGCTTCCATGCATTAAAATTTAGAGACAAAAAACTACATTTATTAAATGAGTATAGAGAATACCCTTCCACTTAAATTTTGAATTATCTGACATATCTTAAGTTAGTATGAAACTGTATGATGTAGAGAAACTTACTCCATTTATCTATATGCTAATAAAGTCTACCACACTCAAAATAGTTAAGTTTGTCCACGCGTCATGTACCACCAAGTTAACAACATAAGATCGATGTAATCAATCTACCACTAAGAATCATCTACCAGTTAAGAATATGTGCAAACATAGAAGAAGATCTTCAAAGCATATTCAAATCCAAATAAGAGAGGTACTTAAAAAAGTACATCAACACTCGAAATAAAACTATAGTCGACCGAGAGGCATACTGAAATGATACTTTGAACAACCTTGATTATCCCAATACAATCAGTTATTTAGAAAATATATTTGTTTCAATCACCGATATTGGTCTATTTTCTACATAGAGATTCATTAATAGTATGCATATATCCCTAAATATGCCCTTGTATAGCTTCGTACATGTACCCCTTCTAAAGTCATTTAACTAGAGTCTTTCTCCCCTCCCTTCTTACTTTAAATGAATATCAACTATCCTTAATTTGATATTTAAAAATCTCCTCATAATATGAATTAATCACTATTTATCATTAACACTCCATTTAAATGTCTTTGTTAACTGATATTCAATTTAAACTTTTATAATCTTGTGATGTATTAGACTTAACCAACATTGTGACTTCTATCAAATAAACATCAGTATGGCCATAATGCCATTCAACTTGAACTATTCAAATTATCTTCGGTATACCTCTACTCTAAAGATAAAAAGTAAATCAGTCATACAAATTTTATAAAAAAACTTACCCACTCGAACGTCATAAGAAGTGATCACATTTTTTATCTATATCCTTTCTCAACTTTTCCCCATTACCTTACCATAATCACTAAAATCTTATTTGATCAATTGAATATTCCTAACCTTACACTTCTCTTGGACTAATTGACATTATAATTTTTCATTACTTCATTATTCACTAATCGTAAGCACGAGTCATAAAATTGTCCTAATAAATTCAAATTAAACTACAATATCCTTGTCTAAATAATACCTCGAGAAATATCATTCTTACTATTTCCAACCTCATTAATTTCTTTCTTTTTAATTGAAAGGCTCATTATCAAGATAATTTTCTAACCACGTAACATATGTACTCAACCACGCAATGTCATCCCCTTTCACAAGGGTCAGATTTGAATATGTTTCCTAACCATTGATGACATACTGAACCATGAAATTTTGACCTTAAAATCAAGCCACACATGCACGACAAGGAATGAAAAACATTCCTAAAGTCCTATAGCCTCTCGAAGATAAGTAACGGACGTATCCGCACTGATCTGCAAGACTCTACTACACTTAGCTCTTGTACTCGTGAGACCGATGAACTTAGGGCTCTGATATAAATTTGTCACGACCTAAAATCACGAGTCGTGATGGCAACTATGTTCCCAACCGATAGGTAAGTCAACCCAATAAAAGTCCACCAATTCAACTTAAACATGAAAAGGTAATTATCAAACTAAAATCTAACATACTAAGTATTAAAAATCAATGCATAAAAATACAACTACCACCCAAAGATTTAGTGTCATAAGTACAAGAGCTTCTATAATAGAATACAAGTCCAAACTAATATGAAAGATAAATATAAGAAATATCCTATCAAAATATAAAAATAACTTAATAAATAGAGGTAGATTTAAGGTGTAGGCCGCAGAATATCCCAAGGAGTGCACCACAAGTCCAAGACAATCCAACTCATATTCAAGCTCCAAGAACGTGCCCGAATTTTGAAATCTAATCTGCACCACAAAAGATGCAGCAAGTATCGTGTGAGTATGAAACCACGTGTACCCAGTATATCTTATTGAACTAGTGACAGGAGTTTATATAAAAAAATCAGTTCTTTATGTGTACAAGTCTATATTATATTTACCAGTCAAGCTCCATCAAATAGAGGAAATCAAATATCGCGTACTTTTCAACAACCAATAAAACTCATAATCAACAAAAATGAAGGATGTAATGAGATGCAATGCAAATGTGACACCATGAAATGATATGTATCAAATTTCAAGTATTGTCTCAACCGTATATTCACGATACTTCTCGGAAATACATCGTGAGTTCATGACCAATGGGGGACTCGCGAGGTCCATATTCTGACACAGAAGATCTCCACTTGTTTGTGCGTAAGATCTCAAAGCACTATCATAAAATGAAAAAAATCCCCAGTATGAACGATCTCCACGTGCCCAACTTATAATCATAACCAATCACTCACAAAGACGATCTCCACGTGCTCTAATTATAATCATAACTCGATCTCAACACGGACGATCTCCACGTGTTAGACCTTTACTCATACTCAATTTCATGACAATGCATATGCGCAATATGATATCAATCAAAAGGGATGATGCAACATCTCAATAAATCAAATGTCGCTATGACATATAATCATTTCAATTATCACAATTATACGGGTTTAATAACGGAACACAACCACACAAAAGAAATCAAGTCATTAAATACTTCAGCTAATGTTCATATGCTTTGGCATTCTCAAATTACAATATAGCATATTATAGTAACAGATATTTCCTTTTATAACATTGGTACTCGTTCTAATGCTCGTCACACCATTTGTATGATACCCCATATTTCGCCCTTACCCATTGTTTATTCTATTTAAATATTTAATTATAAAACATTCCTCAATGAAATCTAAAAGTCTTAACATACCTTGAATGCCGAACACGTGTAAAGAATCCTCAAGATTTGCATTTCCCTTTCACAAAGCCTCAAGTGTTCGAATCTATCAAATATGCACTATTCGTAAGTAAGAAAATATGTGGACACACTACATATCTATAGCCTAGACCCAAAATTCAGCAAAATCTACAATCTGATTGATAAACCATGGTGCCAACTAATATGTCAAGACCATATTTCTACATTTAAAGCGTAAGGTTAAGTCTCAACTCCTCCAAATATCATAAATTTAATGGTATTCATATAATATAATTTAACTACTTACCTCAATATAAAAAAAGTTAATTTGTTAATGATGACAATAAGAAAATTACTCAATCTCAAACAAACCTTCTGAACGTTGGAAAACCTATGCATTATCACACTATCACTTATATATCAAACATTGACAATAATGAGAAAGTCAAACCTAGTGAACAATAATTATTAACTATAATAACAAAATAAACCACATTTGGCCACTAATCTCTAACGCATATACTCAGCCCTTCCTTAAATCAAAAAAATAGAAAAAAAATAATTCTATCCACACCATATGCACAATTATATCTATATATATACATATACATATACATATACATATACATATACATATATATATATATATATATATATATGTATATAT
>NC_028643.1:36777304-36782526 GCF_001406875.1 Solanum pennellii
TGTGTGTGTGTGTGTGTGTGTGTGTGTGTGTGTGTGTGTGTGTGTGTGTGTGTGTGTGTGTGTGTGTATATATATGGGCCAAGTGACATTGGATATTAACTAAGTTTTTAATCTTAGCCCATTATTTACCAACTAAATTAATTATTAAAAAATATATCCACTAATTTAAACACCAGTTGTTAAACAAATAGTCTAAGATCCTACTTAATATTTATTGGAAGAATCTATCATGATAGAAAGAGGTCTAGTGCTCAAACGACCAGCGGGTCATTATATTTCTTGATCGTTTACTTTCTCTATGTGTTATCTCTGAGATTTATCTTCATGCTCTCTTGGTGGCTTGTTGATCATTCTTGAGTTGGTGGTTTAAACTCGAAACTCAAGATCAAAAAATGAAAAATCCAAAAGGATGTGTTTCTTTTAGGGAAGAAAAAAATGAGAATCTTAAACTAGGACGTAAAGCCAGAAAGAAAAGGAGGAATGAGAGTATTGCCCTGAGAGTTTAAAATAAGATGTATTCTCTTTGTGGATCGGCCTAAGATTGGGTGTTTCATCCAAATATGAATATGGTGTGCATAACTCATGAATTTTGGTGTGTATTGCCCAAGTTAAGCATTTGATTTATGTTGTCCATGAATAGAGAATCGATGTATTTTGCATGTGAATAAGGATTGGTGTGCATTGCACATAAAAGAAGACTTGTGATTGCTAATGAATGCAATATCGATGTGTATTGCATGTGATTTGGATTTTTATGTGTTGATCATGAAAGAAAGACTGGTATGTTTTGCACGTGAATAAAACATGACTGTGTATTTGCACGAAATTCAAATTGGTGCGTATTACACAGAATTCAGACTGGTATGTATTGTACAGGAATAAAGAACATGTATGTATTGCACATAAATCAGACTGGTGTGTATTGTACATGAAAAAGGACGGTGCATATTACACATGAATAACGAATGTGTGTATTGCACATGAATAAAAGACATCTGCGTATTTCACATGAATAAAGTATGTGTGTATTGCACATGAATGAAGGATTTGTGTATTGCACGGAATTTAGATTGGTGCATATTACACATGAATAAAGGACATGTGTGTATTACACATAAATACAGAATATGTGCGTATTGCAGAAAATTCAGATTTGTGTGTATTGCACATGAATAAAGGACATGTGTGTAGTGCACATGAACAAAGGATGTGTGCATACCGCACGATTTTGATTGGTGTGTATTGCCCGAAGTTCTCCATTTGAGAGGCAAGAATGGGAATAACATGATAAGAAATAGCAAACATGTGAAAGACTTTGGAGAACTTCTTTAGTGATGTTCATTTCTTACTTGTAATTCCACATTTTTTTCTTCCTATGTTGAGCAAAAGAAAAAGAAAAATAAAATTATCAGTTTAAAGTGGTGGTTGGTTTGTGTCCTTGATGCTTTGATTACTCGACCATACTCCTGACCAATTTGCCCTACTCTACTCTAAATCCTTGTTTGAATAGTTTGTTAATTTCGGGACCTTAATCTTTGGTACATTCAATTATCATGGTGTGACTGATGCCCCAAATAATGAATTCTTCTTTTGATATTTTTTTTAGGACCTAAGAGACTATATTGTGTTCCTTCACGAGTTTCCATTGAAGATTTGATGCATTTTTAGTCCTTGCTCGATGGGATTTCAACTCAGATACTCAGCTTTACCTTTTGAAATCCGCAGTAAGCTTTGCAGTCTTTTACTTTATTTTATCAAGGGATTATGTCGAAAATACTAGAAAATATCAGACTTAAGAGTGTGAAAGTTTGGGTCAAGAAGACTATAACTTAAGGAAGGACATTCCTTTTTAAATAAAAATGAGAAAAAGAACTTATCTGAAGGCATATGTCGACTTTGAGTGAACAATGACATGCACTTTGGACTTGACCCCTGATACGTTTGAGTTGTCTAATTCTCAAATTTGAATCATTATCAATTCAAAATTGATCTATGTATCCTTCATGTTGGGGTGTAAAGAAATGGTTACCTTTGCAGATTTCTTCCAATTACTCATTTTCATGGGGTTCTGTCCTTTTATCTTTAGCTGCCCGCAAGGGTTTTCATCGATAAGATCTTCTCTCTTGTCGTCGTATGGTGTCTATGAAGGTTTTCACCGATAATACTCTCTCATTTTTTTATACTTATGGTGCCCCTAAGGGTTTTCAATCATAATTGTTTTTTTCTCATTAGTGTTTCCTTTAATGATCAATTGTCCGTGCAAGACGCATTGAATCTATCATTCTTAGAGTTGATCAAGTTACTAGAATAAAATCATAAACAAAATTATAGTTTGACACTATTATATAAAAAATAAAATTAAAAAATGCCCCAGTTTTCTATAAACATTGGAAGATAGATTATTATTTTTATTTTTTTTGGTATGACCGAACCTCAGAGGGTTGCCTACGTATCATTTCGTAATCAGGTCAAACAAAGTTCAAAACATTCAAATAGAGATTCTTTTTGAAAGAGATGTATTTGTTCTCCCAATTTGTCACATTACTTAGAATGTGTTAGATGTAGTAGCTTTTGACTGTGTTCGCATTAACAATTATGCCTATGATTTTTCCCTCAACATCAGTAAGGTGCAATGCTCCTTTGGACAACACTTTCTTGATAAGATATGAATCTTCCAATTTGGAGCAAACATTCCATTGTCTTCTTGTTGGTGCGGAATAATACGCTTTAAGACCAGTTGACCTACTTCAAAGTGTCTTGGATGTACCTTTTTGTTGTACATTTGAGCCATCCTTTGTTGATAAAGCTGACCAAAATAGACGGTTGTAAATCGTTTTTCATCTATTAATGCGAGTTGTTCTAGTCGAGTTTTTACCCATTCAATATCTTCAAATTCAGCCACGATAAGAATTTGAAGACATGGAATTTTGACTTCCACTAGAATCACAACCTCAATTCCATACACCCGCAAATATGGATTTGCACCAATCGAGGTGCACATTGTTGTGTGATATCCTAAAAGTGCAAAAGACGGCTTCTCATGTCAGTGCCTTGAACCATCCTTCTGAGAATCTTTTTTATATTCGTGTTGGATGCCTCTAGAGCTCCGTTGGATTTTGGTCGGTATGGAGTACGACGTGGTGCACAATTTTGAAATGCTCATATACCTCCTCATCAGAATTCTATTATGGTTTGCAGCATTATCGTGATGTTATCTCTTGGGATACCAAATTGAAAAATGATGTTTGAATGGACAAAATCCACGACCGCCTTTTTAGTGACTGTTTTGAAAGTGATCGCCTCCACCCATTTAAAGTAATCAGTTGTGACCAAAATGAATCGATTTCCATTAGAAGCTTTTGCCTCAATTGGTCCTATTACATCTATTCCGTATGCAAAAAAGGGCCAAGGAGCGTCCATGGGTTGCTACTCTAAAGGAGGTAAATGAATGAGATCACCATGAATTTGATATTGATGACATTTTTTCACAAAGCGAAAGTAATCATGTTCCATTGTAAGCCAATAATATCCCGCTTGGAGCATCTTTTTTGCAAGGAAATATCCATTCATGTGTGGTCCACATCAGCATGTACTTTATTCATGATTTTCTCTACTTTTTCAGCATCCACACATCTCAAAAAGTTCAGATCCTGAGTTCGTATACATAAAACATCACCACTCAAAATAAAACCAATAGCCAGACGTCTAATAGGTATGCTGTGGTTTTCATTAGCATGTTCGGGGAAACTCCCTATCTTCAAAATTTCTTGATGTCTAGGTACCATGGCTAACAATCTAGTTTTGCTTCCACTGTATTACAATAGCCATGTTGGTCTCGAACTTGAATGTCCAACAAAGTGATGTGAGTGTTTCTAGGATATATAAGCATTGAGGCCAAAGTGGTCAAGGCATCTGCAGATTTATGGTGAAACCCGAGGATGTATCTAAATTCGATGGACCTGAACATTTTTCTAAGATCTTCCACACGTTGTATGAAAAAAGATTGAGGTCTCAAGTTTTCCATTCGCCTCAAGCTTTCCAAATAAGCAAATCAGAATCTTCGAACATAATCAACTCTTGCACACCCAAATCTATTGCCAAATTTACACCCGTGATGCAAGTTTCATACTCAGTTGTGTTATTTGTACAAAAGAAACGAATTCGAGATGTTACAGGTAATGCTGCCCAGTAAGTGATATTAGAATTGCCCCTATCATGTGCCTTTTGCATTGATTCTTCAATCAAAGTTCATTTTCAAGGCCTAATTTCCATCCGACCCTACTTCCTCAATTGAGTTAATCTCTTCATCTAGGAAATATGTATCCAATGGTTCGTAGTAACCATCTACTAGATTCTTTTCCTAGTGTTCTGTCAATGCTTGGGCTTTCATATAGTTCAAGTGACATATATATAATGTCAAATTCAGTGAGCAAAATTTCCATTTTGCGAGTATGTCAATTGGCATTGGCTTCTGAAAGATGTACTTCAAAGGATCATCCTATATATGAGGTAATTTATGTAGGAAAAGAGGTACTGCCTTAACTTTAGAGCTACATAAGTTAGGGCGCAAAATGTTCTTTCTAAAAGTGTGTACTTGACCTCATAACTTGTGAATTTCTTGCTCAAGTAGTAAATAGCTTGCTCCTTCTCGCCTGTGGAATTATGTTGACCGAGAATGCACCAAAGGTATTATCTATCACTGAAAGATATAGAAAGAGAGGCCTATCAGTTCAAGCATGACCAATACGGGAGGGTTGCACAAATACTACTTGATTTTTACAAAAGCTTGTTTACAGAATTGTCACGACCCAAAACCGAGCCGCGACTGGCACCCACACTTACCCTAACATTTCAATTTAATATCTACAGAAAGTAATGCGGAAGACTTAAACTCATTAATAAAAACCAATTCAATAACTTCTAAAATTCAACATCTATTATTCCCCAAAATCTGGAAGTCATCACCACAAGAACATCTATGATCAAATTACTAAACTAAGAGTATTCTAAGGAGCTAAAATAAACAAAAGCTAGTCCATGCCAGAACTTCAAGGCATCAAGACATGAGGAAGAAGATCCAGTCCAAGCTAGAAGCATTAGCTCACCCTGAAATCTGGTGTAATAAAGACTGGCTAGAGTTGCGGTTGAGTTGAAGACGGCGGTACGTTTGCTGCACTCAACAAATAACAAAGAAAACAAATACAAGTAGGGGTCAGTACAAA
>NC_028643.1:36789293-36880037 GCF_001406875.1 Solanum pennellii
GCCTGCGACGGTCCGTCCTGCTGCTCCGTCACAGAGTTCAGAGACTCAATTCCACTAAAGGGTCTGTGACGGTCCGTCGTGCCCACGACGGTCCGTCCTGCCATTCCGTTGCGAAGTTCAGAGAGTCGATTTCAGTACCCAAATTTCAGAATTCTAAGTGTTTTGGAACGAGACCCCCTCGACGGTCCGTCGTGCCCATGACGGTCCGTCGTGGGATCCGTCGTCTCAGCCAGTTTTTCAAGAAATAAAATCTGCTGCTCAAAACGACTAAACAGGTCGTTACAAGAATTCTGTCCATCTGACAGCAGCATCCTTCTTCAAAATTCTAAAAATGGGATCACAAGTGGAGGTAAGTTGTGCAATAAACTTGATGATATAGTTCAACCTCCCAAGTAGACTCACGACTTCGGTCTTATTTTTCGTGGGTGGAAATTCTCGAATAGATTTTATTTGGAACGATCCAATTTGATTCCCCTTCTACTGACAATAAAACCCAAAAGTATGGAACTCCAAATGCATATTTTGCTGGATTAAGCGTGAGATCATATGTTTGCCTTCTTTCCAAGAATTTTCTAAGATGTTCCACATAGTCAGCTTGTGTTTTACACTTCATGATAATGTCATTGACATAAACTTCAATTTCTTTATGCATCATATCATGAAATAGGGTGGTCATAACCCTCATGTAACCTGCCCCAGTATTTTTAAGACCAAATGGCATGACCCTGTAGCAATAATTCTCCCGTCGAGTGGTGAAAGCAATTTTCTCAACGTCCTCTTCATCCATTAAGATTTGATGATTCCCCGAATAACAGTCCACAAAAGATTGAATATCGTGTTTTGCACAATTATCAACTAAAATGTGGATATTTGGCAAGGGGAAGTTGTCCTTTGGACTAGCCTTGTTCAAATCCTGCTAGTCAATACAAACTCTTGTCTTTTCATCCTTTTTTGGCACAAGAACAACATTGTCCAACCAAGTAGTGTAACGAATGGCTTGGATCACATTTGCATTTAGTTGTTTCATGATGTCTTCCTTGATCTTTTCATTCACATCTGATTTGAATTTCCTTTTTTCTGTTGGATGGGTAGAAAATCAGGATGAATGGGCAACTTATGAACCACTAAATCAACACTCAAACCTGTCATGTCATCATAAGACCAAGCAAACACATTTTTGTATTAAAAAAAGTTATATTTGTAACATTCCAAAAAATTATATGCCTACTGAAGAGCTCAGTAGGTCTTTTAGAACGCGTGTTGGGGTTACATAGGCATCTCAATGTCCAATATTGAGAAATATTGGGCATAGTATAAAAAAATTGGCTAAGGGGTATTAGCCAATTTCTATATAATATGCCCAATATTTAAAATATATGGCATATTAGAAAATATTTGCTTAAAAGGGTGTTAGCCAAT
Organism: Solanum pennellii; assembly: GCF_001406875.1. NCBI lineage: Eukaryota > Viridiplantae > Streptophyta > Magnoliopsida > Solanales > Solanaceae > Solanum > Solanum pennellii. Next base: position 36,790,713 of record NC_028643.1, read on the forward strand.
TTTCTAACATTAATGAGCTTGACCAAGAAATGTACCTGCAAGGAAGACCTAAGCTATTAAAAATATAATTCACAACTTAGCACTTTAGATACGAGGCATCCATGTGTCAAACTGGAATCCTTATTGATTTGTAAGCCAAGAACAAGATTGGATTCATTGATGGAATTATTCTTAGATCTACCATCACACCTGAATCTTTAAACTATTGGTTCGAATGTAGCGACATGGTGATTTCTTGGCTTTTGAACACCCTTTCCAAAGAAATAGCAGAGAGTGTTTATATACTTAAGGACTGCTCAAGAGATCTGGGAAGAGCTTGAAGAGAGATTTGGGCAACGCAATGGACCTCAACTCTATTACATGCAGAAACATATAGTGAGTTAGGACAGGGAAACTTGGATATAGCCACTAAATACACCAAGTTGAAAAGGCTATGGGATGAGCTTGATAGTCTTAATGTTTCAAAGACCTGCACTTGCCATTGCACTTGTGACGGGAAGGTAAAAACATTGAAATCTCAATAGTATGATAGACTAATCTAGTTCCTTTTGGGACTGAATGAGTTTTATGAAGAACCCAGGAGCAACTTACTCATGCTGGTACCATTACCTTCTGTTAACTATGCTTATTCCCTTCTGATTAGCGATGAGAAACAAAGGGAAGTTCAGATTTCTAATCATGTAGTTGTAGGGGATCTCTATGTTTCTAAACAAAGATATGAGGTTAATAGACCATTTCCAGAGAAGAGGGGTTAACTAGATGGAAAGAAAACCACTTCCTCTTTGATTTACACTTACTATAAGAAACAAAATTATACTACTGATAATTGTTAAAGGTTGATAGGGTTTCCTGCTGACTTCATGTTTACAAAGTCTATGAAATTTGCCCAAGGATCTAAGAGTAATGTTTCTTGTGTTGAAGACAATGGATTTCTAGCAGAGGAAAAACCTATGACTCAAAGTGAATTTCATAGAGTTTATCATCTACTCCAAAATGTGAAGGTTGGTACAGAAGGTGAACAAACTCCAATGGACGTTGTTACTGCCAATTGTACTGGTTTATCACACCATTCTCTTCCTAAATATCCTAAATCTTTTATCAGTGTTTCTTTGAACTCTATTTCATGAATTATGGATGTTGGTGCTTCGAAGCACATGACTTTTGATATTAACCTTCTTTCCAATATCACAATTCTTACTAAACCAATCTATGTTAATCAACCTAAGTCTACTAGAGCTTTAGTTTTTCAATCAAGTTCAGTACATCTTTTGCCTGGCCTCACCCTCAAATTTGACATGTTTGTTCGTTCTTTCAATTAAAATCGCTTCTCAGTTATAGGTTGTGTTTTCAATTCAACTATATTATCATTTTTTCTATTTTTGTGCTATTTTGCAGGGCCTTTCAATAAAGAGGCCACTGGTTCTTGGTAAAGTGAATAGATGCCTCTATATTTTGGAATCTAGCAAGCCAAGTCATTTCAAGACTCCTGCTGTAATTTGTAGTTTAGGATATTTTCCATCTACTTCAATTTGTAATCAAAGTGCTCATGCACAAGTTTCAAATTTTGTTTCGTTTATAGGTCGTTCTAATGTTGGTGTAAAAATTTGGCTCACTAGACCTGGGCACATGCCATCTTCAAATATGAAGAATATTTGTTCCATTTATGTTTCCTCTACTTTATCTCCTTGTGATGTTTGCTCTAAAGCTAGACAATCAAAATTACCATTTCTTACTTGTACCATTTCATCAAAGAATATTTTTTTTATCTTATTCATGTTGACACTTGGGGACCTTATAAAACACATACTCATGAGAGTTTTTAAATATTTTCTCACCATTATAGATGATTATAGCAGGAACCAGGACTTATCTACTTAGTACTAACTCCATTGCTTTCAATGCTTTGAAATTTTTTGTATCTATGATTGAGACCCAATACACACCAAAGTCAAGATTATTAGAAGTGACAATGCCCTCGAACTAGGAAGAAGTGACAACAAACTAAATTTCTTTCTTCAAAAGGAAATATACATCAAACATATTGTTTTTCACCACAACAAAATTGTGTGGTCGAAATGAAACACACACAACTTTCTGAAACATGTAGATAACTTGTTTATCAATCACATCTTCCAATAAAATATTGGGAGGAATGTTTAGTCACTTCTACTTATTCATTAATCGATACCTTTCAAGAATCATAAACATGAAAGCTCCTTATGAACTTTTTTTTGGACACCCTCCTAATTATTCTTGTTTGAGGACTTTTGGTTGCCTTTGTTATGCATCTACTGTACCTATTCATAGAACCAAAATTGGATCCTCGATCAATCAAATGTGATTTTTTTGGTCATCCGTTTGGGAAAGGGGATATAAACTTCTTTATGTCATTACAAATAAGATTTTTATTTCAAGGGATGTAATTTTCCATGAATCCATTTTCCTTTTTCTCAATTTCCTATTGTTCCAACAATCGTTCCTATGTTTTCTGGTTCTCCTATTCATTCATATGAAGCAGATACCACCTCTATTCCAGCATTTGTTTCACCTTCCTCGATTTCTTCTTCATCTTCTACCAGTGATACTCTCCTTTAGGTTCCATCAATTCCCCTACTTGATTCCGTCCACTATTCCTTCTCATTATACATCCTCTATTCCAGACTCGGATACTCTCCCTGTCAGGAAGTCCACTATATTGCATCATCCACCTTGGATGAATACATATGCTATTCTATTGTTCTCACCAACCTCACTCAGAGTTGTTTTGATTCTCCTATCTCTCCTATTGTCCTGCGTTTTTCTAAACTTTCTCCTTCTAATCAATCTTTATAAAAAAATTCTCTAAACCAACTAGATGTTCTCAAGCCAGCTTGCACCTAGGTTTGCAGGAAGCAATGGATAAGGAGTTTCAAGCCCTAGAGTCAAACAACACCTAGGATGTGGTACAATTACCTAAAGGTAAGATAACCTTACCTTGTAAGTGGGTTTATAAAATTAAATACAAACAAGATTGAACGGTTGAGCGTTTCAACGTTTGGTTGTTCGGGGAGATATACCGAGGGAGGGGATTGATTTTATAGAGACATCCTCCTCATTGTCAAAATGACAGCAAAATGTTTACTAACTTTTGCGGTTAAATGGAATTGAGATATTTGGCAGTTAGATGTCAATAATGCCTTCCAGCATGCTGATTTTCAGGTATTTCCCATTGGTATGACTGCCCCTACACCCATTTATGTTTGAAAATCATAGAAGTCTTTGTATAGACTTCGTCAAGCTTCTAGAAAATGGTATGATCATCTGATCGGGGCTAGAAATTTCAGAGGTTATTTACATTCACTCAATGATTACTCATTATTTTTAAAAGGGAAATGCACAAGTACCCCCTCAACCTATGTCTGAAATCCCAGAGACACACTTATACAATACTAAGGTCCTATTACCCCCCTGAACTTATTTTATAAGTAATTTTCTACCCCTTTTTAGCCTACGTGGCACTAGTTTTTTTAAAAAAGTCAACCATCGTTGGGTCCACAAGATAGTGCCACGTAGGTCGAAAAGGGGTAAAAAATTATTAATAAAATAAGTTCAGGGGGGTAATAGGACCTTAGTGTAGTATAAGTGTGTCTCTGAGATTTTAGGCATAGGTTGAGGGGGTTCTCGGGCATTATCCCTTTTTAAAACGATCAGAAGGTTGAATATCTGTTTAGGTTGTCTACTTTGATTATAATATTTACGGGGGATGATCCATACGAGAGTGATTCACTGAAGTGTTTCCTTGATTCCCAATTAAAGATTAAAGATTTAGGTTATGTTCATCATTTCATAGGCTGATAGGCATGGAGATTATCCGAGAGTCTAAAGGTACCATCTTATGTTAGCGAAAGTTTACCTTGGATTTACTTCATGAGTTTGGGTGCAGGGATTGAATCATTTTTTTGCCTCCTTGATCCAACTTCTAAGATGAGATTGGATGAAGGTCGTCTTCTCCCGAATCCAACTCTCTATAGAATGTTATTGGTTAAGCTTAATTTCCTTACACACACCCGCCCCAATCTTTCCTTCGTTGTCCAGCATTTAAGTCAGTTCATGCAAAGCCCTCACAAACCACATATTAATGCTGCCTTTCGATGTCGTCGATATGTTCTCCTCGATACCAATTTGGGTATTTTTCTTTCTTAATCCTCCTCATTTGATTTGGTAGACTTTTATTATTTTTATTGGGGTCATTGGACTGATTCTCGTCGTTCCATCGGCGGGTACTTTATCACTCTCGATGGGTCTCCAGTGTCTTGGAAATCCAAGAAACAATCTTTGGTTACTCTTTCTTCTACTGAAAGTGAGTACCGATCAATGCGCAGAGTCATTTCTGAGATCACTTGGTTGGTACGTCTTCTTGATGAATTCTCTGTTCTTTCTCCACTTCCGGTCCCCTTATTTCATAAAACAATACCTTGCGGGAATGATTTCTCTGAGCTATGTTCCTTTGATTTCGCAGCTAGCCGATTTTTTTACCAAACCTTTATCAGTCCCTTTTCATCGATCTCTCTTGGGTAAGTTGGGAATCATCTCACCTCCCTCCAACTTAAGGGGTGTGTTGGTATCTCTATTCCCTCATTCTCTCCTTCAGTTCAAAACAAATGAAATATCAATGTTACCAAAGTGTTCTTTACCAAGGTCAAAGAGAAATTAAAGAACATATATATACCTCCCATTCATTACCATTGATTTAGTTGTTTCTCGTGATGAAATCTAAGCCCTTTGATCTTTCTTGTCACTTATATACTCACTTCCAACAGCTGTCAAATTTCCGCTTTTGAATATTTTCCAAAAGATTACCTACGTGTATATAGTTTTATATTACATTATTTTTTCTTTTCTTGTATGGTACATAATTTGTTAGGTTAGTTACTTTGCATTCATAAGATGCGTACAAGTTTACAGATAGGATTTAACTCTGTATTCATTCTCTACGTCTAAATAGTCTTGTAACCACAACGGGAAGATGCAAAAAATTCCAGTTATCTTCTATATCTCTGTTTTCCCTACAATTGACATAAGGGGAAAACTTTTGTACTGTTGTATTGTATGTAGAAGACCAAAAGCTTGTCGTTCTGCCAAAACTTCTATGTTTATAATGTTATTATCAGGTATCTACTCTCACTTGCTGTTTTCTATTTTTCAAATTAGTTTGAATTCCATTTTCTTCATATTCCATAAAGGATTGGGTTTCTTTGACTTTGTTTGGGTTCTTGCTTGATTCTTCATTTTGCTTGTTTCATTTGTATATTGAGACTATTTTCTGTTCCTGATTTTGAAGTATGTGTGTTTTTGTCTATAGGGTGAAAAGGGGTTAGAGAGTGTAGATTTTATTTTCTAGATTTGGTGTTGGATTTGGGTTGAATAGTTGAGCAGAAAGGTGAAGATTGTTGCTTTGTGGATTCTCATGGCTGTCTGACAGTGAAATGCTTTGTGGGCTCCATACCGCATGGTTAGCTTATGTGCTATATCGAATTACATTTTTGGGATTTCAAGTTTGTTTGATTTTATTTGGAGCCCACAAATTATGGAGCTTCAAAGCTCTGGAAATTATAGCTTAATCAGACTTCTCATACTATTACGACTTAGTGGTGTTATTGACCTAACCATAATACATAGTCAAAGATAATTCTAGCAAATAGAACTGTATTCACCAATATAAAAACAATGCTACATAACAATTTTATTTTATTAAATCCTTAGGAAAGAGGTTACACACACGCAAAAAGATCCATTTCAACAGTATAGAAAATTAAAGTAATTTACCAATCATAAAATGGATATGGAACTACGAATGAAGAACTAAAGTAAGGGTTAAGCAACAATTTATAAATTGATACTACATGAAAAACATGTACGTTTTACTTGTGCATAAAGTATACCTTGCAGCATTGACAAAAATAAGACTCCCCAAGACTACTAAAAAGTATATTTGAAGGAGACCGTATGCCAACAAATACTACATATAAAAACCAAAAAAATAGAACAATTTTATCAAGTGTCTGCCTAGGTTAGATCACATTATTTACAATTTCGTAGTTCTCCTAAATTCTCCAGAGAGAGAACAACCGATTTATAAAAGAATTAAACAACAAAACACACAAATTAACAAGTAGGAGACATATAGAACGGAATAAAAATTAAAAGAGAACAAAAAAATACAGTTGGATTCAGATAGAGAGGAAACAACCTAAAAGAACGAATGCAAGATCAAAATGAGAATATGATGTACATTGAAGAACAATTGAGAAGACAGGTACTGCAATATGTAAACGTAGCAGATTAGAATACAGACAGATTCATATTTAGGAGATTGCTAGGTTTTTCAGGTTAAAAAAAAAAGGATATTTCATATGTTAGGAAATATCAAAGGACCTTATGCATAAAGGTGTCAACAATTTTCTTCATGTCTATTTTGTATTTGTTGATGATTAGAGAAGATGTAAGAACTACTCCATCCATTCTCCTTTGGAATAAGTTTTATTCGCTTGGAACCCTATTTGGTTGACCAATTCTTGTCCACCACACTTTTATTTGGCATTTATCGAACACCTCTAGGCAAAAATAGATAAAAATGTCTGGTTTTCAATTTGTGGTCTGAGATGCTTAAGTTGATAGAGAAAGTATTCACAGTTAATAGCAGCTGGCGTTTCTAAGAAAATACAAGAGGAATGGCCTATGAGCCTAGATTTCGAAAACGAGATTTTTTTGAGAATAGCATGAAATACAGTGATTTTTCAAAATGTAATTTCAACTTGATATATAGCGCTAAAAGATCCATTATAGATTAAGTTATTCATATATTTTCTAAGGCTCTTTAATAATTTTTATGTTAATGATCTGAATCTATTGAAACCAATCAACTTATATTAATGTCTTTATTCCTATAAATTAAATTATTGAGAGGTGAGTTTAATTTTTGGCGATTTCTTAGGGAGTAAGAGCTTATGGTAATTTCTTTTAGTAAGTAGATTTTGATAACGTATTGAGCTTGTTGTTGTCTAGTTTGACTTTCGCTTTATATGTCGACGGCTGATACTCTTTTCATTTAACATTGTATCCCTCTATTTACATATGTTGACTAATTTTTCAAAATAGTTAGTTTGCAAAAATCAGGTTGTGGGACTATTTTATAGGATTAGTGGGTTTATGTTTTACGTAGTCAATGAAATTATATTCTTTGAAGTGGACCATGTTTATCACTTTTCCATATTTTCCATTATTTGTGTGTTTCTTTATTTTAGTTTTAGTAGTTAACTGTAAGCCTATAAAAGGGCAATAGGATTTTTTAAGTAAGAAAATGTTGCAGTAAAAGAAACTTTTTGTCTCTCAAACTCTTTCATTTATTTTTTCCTTTTTATCCATAAAATTTAGTATCAATGCCTGTTTTAAGAGTAACGAGAGATAAAATTTTAGCCCAAGAAATATAAAACCAGAGAAACAATGGAAGCAAACTCTAACAGTTACTCCTAACATCTTTCGATTTTCAAAGGGATGAATTATCATTCTTAAAGTCTTAAGATAAAGATTCTCTTCAAGTGTCAAGAGTTTTGGGACTTGGTGGAGATTGTATTTGAAGATCTGGATGAAGTTCACGCACAACGGCAATGGGAGAATTGAAAAAGGACTTGAAGTCACCGTTCCTGATTCAACAAGCCCTTCATGATGATACCTTTCCCCGAATTTCATCAGCAGAGACTTCTTACGATGTTTTGAAATTCTGTAACAGGAATATATGGGAGATAAGAAGGTATTGCTGTGAAACTACAAACTTTGCATCGTGATTTTGAAAATTTACTTATGAAAAAGAGTGAATCTTCTCGAGGTTATATGCTTTTCATTGTTAATATCATGAAGTCGTATGGGGAGAATATTAGTCATATAATTGTGGTGGCAAAGGTGTTGAGATTTTTAACCAAAAAAATTGAGCATGTGGTTGCTGATATTGTAGAATCCAAGGATTTCTATGATTATTCATTTGATGAATTAATGGTTTCTTTAGTAGCTCGTGAAGATAGGATAAACAGGTCTCATGATAAAATTGTAGAAAAAGCATTCCAGGTGAAAAATGAGTCATCTTTCTCCAAATAAACCCTCAAATTTTTTTTTGGCAGAGGTAGAAGAAGAGGTAAATTTTGTGGCCAAGGTTGAGGCCGCGGTAGAGGCAATCAATTCAATGACACTTGCCAGCTCAACAGTGACTTTCAGTGCCAGTATTGCAAGAAGTTTGTTCATATTGAAAAATATTGTTGGACTAAGCAAAACGACGAGCAGAATCAAGCAAATTTCTCTGAGAACAGAAAGAATGAAAGTAATCTTTTTATGGCTCATTCTTCTGTCAATAACATTACTAATAATGCTAATTTTATTGATAGTGGATACTTGAATCTTATGAGTAACATAAGGTCTTTATTTAAAACCTTAATGAGTCAAAAAGAGTGTGGTTCGACTTGGTGATGACAAGAAAGTTCGAGTTGAAGGAAAAGGAACCATAGCCATCAACACAATGCAGGGTAATGTAAAACTCCTTTGCAATGTGCTACTTGTTCCTGATTTGGCACATAAATAACCGAGTATTTTGTCACATTCGGGAAGTACCCCCAGACGCAAACGGTGTCTTCGTCCTCGAAGAGGACTAAGACTAGCCTCTTAGCATTCATCATTACAATCATAGGTTAAAAACGAGGAAAATTTAAAAGTTTTCGTCTATACTACTTTATGATATTTTTTTAGAACTCTCTCTTTCACATAATATATACATATCAAGTATACATAGACCCTTCAAATAAGAACATTACGTAGTCTTCTACTTTTATTGCACACATATATATAAGATACAATATAGTTTTAAAACGGATGTCTCAAATTAAACCATCTAAACAATATTATAACAATTGGGCATAGCCCGTACATCAATACTAAAGCCACATATAGGCTATACAATCATAGTACTTAAATTAAAGAAAATGAAAAAGTGTCTTTAAGACTAATCATTATCCAATACTATAAAGTGGCATTGTCCTCGAAGCGGTGAGGACCTACCCAACTTGGAGAAGGAGGATCCAAGTCTTCATCAAATATCATCATGAATCCTTCAATTAACGAGCCTATAATGTTGTTAAAAGGGAGAAACGGAGTTAGCACATTACTTGTACTAAGTATAGGATCATATGCACACACAACATAGATATCATTATTTAAAAAGGACGATTTATAATGATATGCCAACTTAGTGTAAAATCCCACTTTTATGCACACTTAAGAATCATATGAACTATTAACAACATAATCCTCCATACAGTATCATATTCAACACAAGATAGACATTACAAAGTCAAGTCAACATATGTATAGCCAACGAACCTTTATATCATATTATAACCACAAGGCACATCTAAGAACTTCCTAATATTTCAACACATACTAGACCCTTACCCATAACCCCTCATCAAGTCAACAAGATCAATGATCAATCACAGCCCCATAATCTAACTTAATCAAGTAAATTAAAATAAAGGACCATAAGTAATGCTAACTTCACATTTCATAATATCAAGAGTAACCACCATCATACTTTAGCAATATAGACCAACAACATACTCATAAGTAAAACTAACATCACATAGAGTCAATAACATGTGAAGTTAATACATACATAACATACACAATATAGAACACAAGAACAACCTCCTATGATTTCCCTCAAGGCAAACTAGTTCAAGGCATATGTAGAGGCCCACACCACTACATACGCTAAGCAAACCTCTTAAGTCACCCTAGTTAGTGGTTACTTCATTATTTTATTTTACTTTCGGGAACATCTTGACTTAACCGACAATAGACCACATGAGCCAATGTGGAATCCAGTGTCATAGAACCTTACATCGAAAGATGGTGGACTACTTGCGAAGGTAGTATCAAAATATGAACATAACAACTATGTAGATCCACTAGCTAGTATTCCCATGGTGGCAACATTGTTCAAGAACTAGGAGATGTAGTTTGGACCCCTTTATGCTACATGCATTATAGTCTCCAATCTCACGAGTACATTAGTGATCCTACCCTCCTTATGTTGGAAGGGACACTTCTCACTCTAGTTCACTCGGTGCTAAGCTAGAGTCCATTTTTTAAATGTCTTTTAAGACTTTATTGATCATCATAACATAGTTTATGTAATAGGGTCTAACCTTATATAGTCATAATCATATATCTATGGGAATAGCATGAGTATCATCCTTTCATTACAATTCACATATGTGAGGTTAGCTTATTTACCTAACACTTTATTATAAGGCACATAGGTAAGTCATCACCATCCTTATATCAATACAACTTAGCCAACAACTCACAAGTCATAAATAAATATATTTAAATTCAATATCATACCAATTCAAATCAATCTTATCATAAGGTATACTTTAATAGAACTTCATCACTAAACGCAAGTAATCATAATTGAAGTAAAGGATTGAGATCACAAGACTTATCCCAATATCCTTCAAAAGACATCATCAAAGGTTTTACCATCAACCATCCAATTCAACCCATGAATGGGTGTGTATCATAACACAATAGTAGTTAACACAATAATTAAGTTAAGTGAATCACTACACAACGATCCATCACTAGTTCATAACCTAGGGTTAAGGATTTGGGTCAAATTCATCATCTACTTCACAACCTAGGTTAATTAATGAAGACCTAGCATAGTTGAATTACAATATATCATAATCTACTCATAATTATCTATGAAAATTATAAACAAAGCCATTTAGAATATTCAAATTCGTAATAGAAGAAAATCCACTTGAAACTCATCTTTTGAAATCAATTTTGGAGGAACACTTTGGGGAAAGAATCCCAAAGGTGAAAGGAATCTCATACTTTGTTAATTGATGAAGATTGATGGAGAAAATTCCCTCTCTTTCATACCTTAGACCTTGACCTAGAATTCAATGGAGTTCTTCTATTTGGGAGAGAAAATGAATAGAGAAGGAAGAGCAATTGTGTTTTGCGAATTATGAAAGTTGGGTTTAGTTTAATTAGTATAGGGTCTTTATATTGGTCATTAAATAACTTAACTAGACCTCCCTTATCCCCTAAATAATTAACTAACCACCTAATTAAATAATTTAATTGCCTAAAATGTGGCAGAAAAACAGTGACCTGACCTACGAAACCCCGACCTACGGGTCGTAGGTTAGTTGACGACCAGTGTCCCTTCCGTGATTCATCTCCGTCATTTTGGTCAGAGAGTGTCCAAAATGGTCCCTTGGAAAAAATGGCTTAGTGACCATCGACGGTGTCCATCGACGCCTTGTCAATTGGCCTACGCCTCGTGGGTTAGAAACCATCGATGGCACTGTCTTTTGATAGCTTTTAGCCAAACAAGAAGGGTCCTGCTCAAGGACCCTTTCGTTGGTGCTTGGGGAGTCGTATGATATACCGTGGTTTCACGGTATAATGAATACTTTTTCCTTAAGTTTAGTATGTCCGAAAGTCTTTTTGTGCTGATTTTTATATAAGTTTCTCTTTGTTTTGCAGGAAATCTGTNAAGGAAGAACGAGCGCCGAGAGATGGAGGCTGCGCGGAGATCCTCACTTGCTGAGGAGGCAGCGTACCAGATGAGAGCGTCAGAGCTAGCAGCTAGGGCGTCTATCTCCCGCATGTAGATATAGCTGGAGGCACTACTGATGGTGCGATTGTTGCTGAGGACACCACTGAGGGTGTCCAGATTGCAGAGGACGTGCGTTCCGGGGAACCGGACCCACCATCTTGCTGATCGACGGCGCTTTGCGCCACAGGTTTGCTTAACGTACCACTCTAGTATTTACATTTTTATGCATTGGGGACAATTGCATGCCTTTTTTGTTGGGGGTGGGGTAAATTGATAGTGAGTGTTAGGGTGAAGTCTGAGTAGCCCAATTCACTATCCTCTTTTGGGGTTTTCTTGCCTGTGTTATTTTTCCCCAAAAGACTGATTACTTTTTCTGTTGAATCGGCATGTTTATATCATTTGTACATAGTTTAATTCTGGAGCATGATGGCTAATATGATATCCTGATAAACTGGAAAATAATGCATGACTAGGCATAGTAACTGATAATTGTGTGGCTCTAAGCATGAAATAGAGTTACACCATTGCATTACCCTAATCTTAAATTCGAACTAGGTGTCTGACAATCTGGTATAGTGATGAGATGGCAAGTGAGTGTGAGGAGAATTTGAATAGTCCACTATTGGTACTGAGGTAGAACTTGCCTGGTTAGTCCTGCTAAAAGTAAGCTGTAATAGACAATTAGGAAAGGATCATAGGCCCTTATTCAATATAGCCCATTTCTAGCCTAAATAAAAGAAACCAAATGAAATTTATCCTACTTTGATCCAAATAATCTGAGCTTAAAATTAGACCTTTCTTTTTCACCCCAACTGATTTTTTATAGGGAACAATGTGTTGGCCCTGGTCCCTCCTTGGACATGTGCACCTCAGCTTATGCCAAAAGCATAATTTGAGGGTGGCTAATGCATGAACAACCTTCGTTATGGCCCTGACCCAATTTTGGGTATTGTGTACCTTGACTCATGGCAAAGCCATGAGTTGAGGGTGGCTATTAGGAGGAATGCTCTGGAAAGTGGGTTTGAAAGAACAAAGAGAGAGAAAGAACAAAAGTAAAGTGACTCAAGAATTAGTTGAAAGAAAAGTAAAGAAAACGGAAAATATACAAGAAATACAAGCAAGAAAAGAAGAGAGTCACTTACACAAATGAAGAAAGAAGAGAAAATAGCAAGGTGAAAGAATATGAGAAACTGGGCGAGATAAAATGATAGAAAGAGGGAAGGTTTAGCCGATATGTCAAAGAGGGCAAAAAGTCACTAAAGTATACCTAAATATACCCAACCTGACCCTGAGTCTATGTTACTAGCTAAGAAAGTCCTATCGTGATCCTAAGGGTTGTATAGCGAACTTAAGGCAGTGAAAATAAGGGCAAGCTTATGTCAATAGGTATGAATGAGTGTGACTTTGTTCTGAGAGCGAGTTTTGAAAAGTAATCCTTATACTCACACTGAAATCATTGAGTGAAAAATGAGGATTTAGTTTTAAAGTGAGGACACTAGTTGCAATACCGGATTGTTAGCACCTCGGTGAGAAATTGAAGAGGATAGGTGTTAATGCATGGTGAGTCTGTGTCATGTTTTGATCCCACAAAATTCAAGTTTTATAGTGATAGCATGGATAGATTTGATGAGATTAATCGGGATTGATAGACAAATGATTGCAAAGGATAAAATATGGATATTATTGTACAAGGATTGTGTAGTGAGTCATAGTGCGTCGCTTGACGACAAACAACGAATTTAAGTTGAGGGTGTTGATATATCGTGGTTTCACGGTATAATAAATACTTTTTCCTTAAGTTTAGTGTGTCCGAAAGCCTTTTTGTGCTAATTTTGATATAAGTTTCTCTTTGTTTTGCAGGAAATCTGTGCAAAGATGAATGCGGAGATTTTGAGCGAAAAATGCAGTACAGACCACCTACGGAGCATGTGATGGTCTGTCGCGCCTGTGACGGTCCGTAGGTGGCAGCGTAGTGAAGCTGCTGAAGGAAATGGGGAAGTCTGACCAAGTGTGGGGTTACGAAGCTTGTGACGGTCCGTCCTACAGTTCGTCATGGAGTTCAGAGAAGTAATCCAGTATCCAGATTCCAAGAGTTGAAGTGTTTTGGAACGAAGACCCTCGACGGACCGTTGTGCCTATGACGGTCCGTCATACTTTCTGTCGAGGGTAATGAAGAGAGCAGCAGAAGAAATTGCACAAGTATGGGATGACGGAGTCCATGAAGGTCCGTCGTGACCATGACGGTCCGTCGCGTGGTCCGTCGACCCAGCCGCGTTTTGGCAGATTTCCAGCAAACAGAGCCCTTGTTTAATTAGGTTTTTATTTTTTATAAATAGTTCGAAAAACCTCATTTTTGAGGTTAGACTCTGAGATTGTTAGACTCTTAGATTGTTAAACTCCGTATTGGTAAACATTGTATTGGGAGATTCTTGATAATCATTAGACTTTTTGTGAGATTATTGATTACTTTGAGAATTCTTGCAAGTGATTTTTGGTGATTAATCAACAAAACTTTTGGATTTTACTCTTTCTCATTGAAGTAAGTACATGAACTCTTATTTAATATATTTGAATATTGTGTTTATGGCCATGAGCAACTAAACTCCATAACTAGGGTTGTAAGAACCATAGGCAAATAATGATATAAACCCTAACTAAACTAACAATTCTTGAATAGTGTCTTGCATGTATTAATAATTCTTTCGTTGAAAAGTCTTTTTAACGGATGGCCAACGTTAGAACTCGCCTTAATGCTACTTGCCGGACCAAGGAGGTAGATAATAGGAAAAGAATTATTAACATAGATTTAGTGTATACTATCTAATAGGCTAGTATTGATTGGTGCGAGGTAATAACTTAGTCAAATATCGAATATGATGCTTAATATGAGGTAAGGATAAGGGTTGGGATAGCAACACACGTAGCCGGATCAAGGTGCGGAGTGAGATTTTCTAGATGCCGGACCAAGGATTTAAAAATACATAACATATCACTTTGCATGCAAGATACTAGGAAAGAATTGTTATAGTTAGAATTATCAAGTTATGAACCTGTGGGGAACACGTAAACCCTAGTTACTTTGATTAATTGATTAAACTCCAACATTCAAAGCTGTTAAGTGTCTCTTTCAAGTTCGTTATTTATTTTCACTCATTTAGAAATAGAAACCCCCCTTTTTATGTTTTTACTTTCCAAGGAAGTCATTGACCAAACAATAGTAATAACAGGTTGAAGTTAAGTCTAGACTATTTTCCTCGTGGGAACGATCCCAACCTCACTAGTTGGGTTATTTACTTGACACGACCTCTTTACTTCTTTTTGGAGAAGTAAGTTTGAGCGTATCAAATTTTGGCGCCATTGCCGGGGAATATAGCTTTTAGATTAACTTGAACTTATTACTACAGTTTAGTTGATATTTTCTTGATTTTACTTTGTTTTATTGTTTTTGATTTTTTTCAGAACTATCCTCCTTGTATGCCAAATACACAGAGAGGAAGAGAACCCTTGTTTCCCTATGATCACGAGTTAGAACGTACACTGCGCAATATGAATCGAAACTTGGGAATAAATGATGATGATCCGAACCAGAACATCCCAGCTCCGGTTGATGTTCATGGTCAGATGTTACCCGAGGCTCCGGGTGAACACCAACAGAGGGGACAAAATCCCGTTCCACGGCCCCAAGCATACTACAGAGGCTATGCTAACATAGCAGATTCGGATGGGCCACTGGTTTTGCCTCCTCTACCCACAGGCCACACTTTTGTGGTAACTAGTAGCCTGATGCAAATGCTCACTGCCAGAGGTTTGTTTTCAGGGCTACCTTCTGAGGATACACATGCCCATATAGCTAAGGTAAGGGCAATGTGTAAAAGTTGTGTAGGGAGGCCTGATTTAGATCTAGATGTAATAGGGCTCAGAATGTTTCGTCTCTCACTGACGGGAGAGGCCGCTATATGGTTCACTGAGCTCCCATACAACTCAATCTTCACTTGGAACCAATTAAGGCATGTTTTCTTAGCACACTACTATCCGGTCTCCAAGAAACTAAACCACAAAGACAGAGTGAACAACTTTGTGGCACTACGAGGAGAGTCAGTTAGTAGTTCTTGGGATAGGTTCACCTCATTCTTGAGAAGTGTTCCAAATCACCGTATAGATGATTAGTCACTGAAGGAATACTTCTATCGGGGACAAGATGATAACAACAAAGCGGTGTTGGACAATATAGCAGGTGGATCTTATGGAGAATGTCCTTATGCAGATATTGCTGAAAAATTAGAGAAAATCTCCCGGAACAACAATGCTTGGAGTACTAGGAAGTCTGATACAGGGAGAAACACCTTCGCAGTGCAGTCCACTCACAACCCAGCCACAGATGATATTCGTGAAGAAATGGCTCAGATGAGAACTGAGCTTGGGTTGGTACTAAAACATGTCACTGGGGGTGCAGAAAAGATTAATGCAGTCAACTACTTGGCTAAACCACCACCCCCTAACGATGAATGTTATTATGCGGAGGACACTTATGTAGTAAATGAGCAGACGGGGGGTTTCCGACCAAGCGCCCAAGGCTCAAATCAAGATAATTGGCGCCAAGGTCAAGGGAATACAGTTGGGTCATTACATTTTGCGAAAGCATTATGTGATCTGGGGGCAAGCATAAATCTCATAACCCTCTAAATTTACAAGAAGTTGGGTTTGGGGGATCCAAAACCCACTGTGATGTGGCTACTGATGGCTGATCAGACAGTGAAACGTCCTATAGGGATACTCCATGATGTGCTAGTAAAAGTGGAGTCATTCATCTTTCCGGCTGATTTTGTTATTCTTGATTGTGAGGTCGATTTTGAAGTGCCTATTATTCTTGGGAGGCCATTCCTTGCTACAGGTAGAACCTTAGTTGATATGGAAAAGGGATAGATGACATTTCGGTTGAATAATGAAAAAGCGACCTTCAACATTTGTAGGACCATGAGGCAGAGTGGTGAGCTCCAATCGGTATCTTCCATATCCCAGAAAGAGAAGATGAAGAAGGAGAATGAAGAAAAAAGTGCAAAACCAGAGTTTATGGTTGGGGATTTGGTGCTTGTAGACAGTTCTAGGGTGCCTTCTCTTCCGGGCAAGCTCAAGTCCAAATGGACTGGCCCTTACTTGATTACCCAAGTATTCCCTCATGGAGCAGTTGAGTTAAAAGCCAAGGAGGAAGTGCGGTTTGAGGTTAATAGAGAACGAATAAAACTCTATTTTGGGCATAAAGCATCAGGGAATAAAGTAATAGAGGCAAACCATCTTGATGAAGGCTGAGTAATCAAGTGTCCTCAGTCGTGCCGCGACATTAAATCAGGCGCTTGTTGGGAGGCAACCCAATACTTATAGTCTTTTTAGTAATGGTAGCATTTTTCTACTACTGGGTTTTAAATTTGCAGGTACATCACAAGGAAATTCTGCAGAAAACTACTCTGCAGCAGTCACTGACGGATACATCAACGGACCATTGCGCCTGCGACGGACCGTCGTATGCCTCCGTCGTACCAAGTACGTCTTTCTGTTATTTTCAAACTAGGTCACACACGACGGAACCAACGACGGGTCGTCACAACTGCGACAAACCGTCGTCGTGGAACCGTCGCGTGATTAATGAGTCGTACCGACCCGACCCGGTTGGAGTCTTTTTCAAAATTAGACCGTTTAAACCCCCCCAACCCTTCATTTCACCCCATTCATTCATTATTCCTCCCACTTCCCTCTCTTTTCAACTTCCATATTCTCCCCCTCGATCATTGTTCCCCCAAAATTCTCCAAAGCCCTAAAAGTGTTAATCTACTGGTCGGAGTTGCTGCTGTGGGTGTTTGCCTAGCCACCGAGTACTTGTCCTATTGTTTTCTCCATTTCTAAGGTATGTGTCTCGAATTTCTACTCATTTATCTTGCATTTTTGTTTATTAGTTAGTATTAGCTTAGTTCTTCGTCGTATGTTGTTTCTTTTATACGATTCTATCTAACCTAGGTTAAAAATGTTCGAAAATTGCCATGTTTACAACCCTAGACATAGGTGCTTTTGCATTGCTAGTTTCCTAGGTAGGTTGGTTAGACAAATGTAGGTCAAAATTACTACAAGTTTGATGTGGGTTCATCGGGGATGCATAGGGTACCCTCAGTACTGTCACTATTATTCAGAACGAGACCCCGATGACGGACCGTCGTACCCACGACGGACCGTCGTAGGGTCGTTGCAAAAGCCCTAGCACCCTGTCCCAACGGACACATGTGACCGACCGTCGTACTCACGACGGTCCGTCCTGCACAACCGTTCCGGTTGTCAGAGATCCTGTTTCTAAGGGTCTCTCATTTTTTCGCAAGTGTTCCTCAACGGACACATGTAACGGACCGTCGTCTTCACGACGGTCCGTCCTATACAACCGTTCTGGTTGTCAGAGACCATGTTTCTAAGGGTCTCTCATTTTTTTCAAGTGTCCTTCAACGGACACATGTGACGGATCGTCATACCCACGACGGTCCGTCCTGCACGACCGTCATGAAGGTCAGAGACCCCTCCCCTAAGGGTATCCATATTTGTTTTCATGTGTTCTACGACGAACACCTACGACGGACCGTCGTACCTGTGACGGTCCGTCCTGCACAGACTGTCATGCTAGTCAGAGACTCTCCTTCAGGGTTCTCTATATACACAGTCCGAGTAATACACGACGGACCTCCTGACGGTCCGTCATAGTCACGACGGGTCGTCACCAGGCCCGTCGTGTTCCACTGTTTCTATAGCAACACCTACTATTTTCAATGTTTTGTTAAGTATGGTTTTGCTTGTATTGTTTGCCACTACTCGTACTAATATTAATCCTTTACAGGTACTACTATGGCACCCAAGCAAGACCGCATCTAAGCACGCGGGTGATCGAAGTCTATCGCCCCGTCTGCCCGCAAGGTCATCGGCTCTGATGATGAGTGTGACCCTGAGTACGTGCCCCAGGCACTTCCACCCCTTCCCGTGCTGCGCGTGCTCCCAGAGCCACACCCAAAAAGGTGGCGTCCGGCGTAGTCACTGCCTCCCAGTCTGATGAGGAGCGCACACTGACCGGCACACCCTCTGAGTCAGCCACAAATGAGGAAGGAGCGTCTGGATCCTTAGGAGTATCATGGTTCGAGGAAGCCTCCGGCTCTACTGAGGTTCCCGCACCCGCCACAGCTGCAGCGTCGGCCTCGTCTGATGAGGCTGACAGTTCAGACTCTACATCAGGCTCACCAGTTCAGGTCCCCACCCTAGCCACTGACCAGCCCAACCGGTGGTGTGTCGACGGGCAATTCCAAGTCTACTCCGACGCCAAGTTCCTGACTGATAAAGGATTGATGACTCGAATACTCACCTTAGAGCGGCGGTTCCTTACAGGGAGTCTCCCAACGATGCATGAGATCCACAATCTCTTCATCAGGCATCGCTTGGAGTGGACAGCACGTCCGTTGGGACGATACAGTGAAGAATTGGTCCGAGAGTTCTACGCATCTTACGTAGCGACTCTCCGATCACAGATAGATAGACGGGCTGCCCCCGCTAAACAGGCCCCACTGGAGCAGGTCCGAGTACGGGGCGTACAGGTTGACATTTCCCTGCCAGCCATCCGCCGGTTTCTATACGGCGAGAGTTTTGATGCTACTCGGACCCCCCTCACTGCCGAGTTTGACTACCGCTGGCAGATAGTTAAGGATGGCCAGTTCTTGCGCGAGCCATCACTGAGAGAGACCACCAAGAGGTGGATGGCCCTGCACCTGTCAGTAGATGGAGAGGGTGCCGATTGGGTGACTGAGCCGAAGGGGGCCATCAAGAAGGCCAAGCTCACATTCACAGCAAAGTTCTTGTGGCTGCTTGTCCGTCACTGCCTTTCCCCCACAGCTGTTGATAACATCGTTACTTCTCCAGGCAGTCATGCACGAGTGGGCATTCAAGGTCACTACTACCTACCCTTTCCCGTGCATGATCTTTGCCCTATGCAGGTCCACAGGTGTGCCCATATGGCACGTAGATCAGCTTAAGACCCCGCAGGGCACTGTTGACGTCGGCCTCATCAGAGACGAGGCCAATGAGTTTGCTCCACGCTGAGGGCCCCGTACGGAGCTGCCCCCACTTGCTGATGATCTTGCTGATACGGTAGCCCAGGCCCGCACAGCTACACAGGCGGCGTCCACTGACACTAACCCGGTCAAGTCTATCCCGGGTAGTAGCACTGCCCCAAGCTCCTCTCGCACAGCCCCTCTACCGGCACTGGTCCCGCTTGCTAGGGTCCAAAAACTAGAGGTACAAATGGCCACTCTTCTGCATCATATCCAGCCGTGGATGCAGAAGTCGATTACTGAGTCCGAAGAGCGCCTAGAGAGGAAAATGGTGCAGTTTACAGAGCGGAAGATCGCTGAGGTTAACCATCGCTTGGACGCCTTTGAGTTGAGGGTGCTAGCCCGACCAGCCCCTCCGGTGGATGTGTGGACTCTTCAGGCTGCAGTCGACAGTCTTCGTGCAGACATCGACACGATCTTAGAGGCTAGGGTGCCGGAGTCTGAGGCCCCTTCTGTCGAGCCTGCTGAGGACACAGTGTTGGCGGCCCTTTTTGCTACTTCAGAAATTCCACCACCTCCCCCTCGAGAGAGTTCCAAGAGGCGTAGGGATCGAGCACGGAAGAAGGAGCGCCGAGAGATAGAGGCTGCGAGGAGAGCCTCACTTGCTGAGTAGGAGGCGCACTAAATGAGAGCATCAGAGTTAGCGGCTGGGGCGTCTAGCTCCCGCACTGTAGAGATAGCAGGAGGCACTACTGATGATGCGGTTGTTGCTGAGGACACCACTGAGGGTGTCCAGATTGCAGAGGACGTGGGTTCCGGGGAACCGGACCCACCAGCTTGCTGATCGACGACGCTTTGCGCCACAGGTTTGCTTCACCTACCACTTTAGTATTTTAATTTTTATGCATTGGGGACAATTGCATGCTTTTTTGTTGGGGGTGGGGTAAATGGATAGTGAGTGTTAGGGTGAAGTCTGAGTAGCCCAATTCATTATCCTCTTTTGGGGTTTTCTTGCCTGTGTTCTTTTTCCCCAAAAGACTGATTACTTTTTCTGTTGAACCGGCATGTTTATATCTTTTGTACATAGTTTAATTCTTGAGCATGATGGCTAAAATAATATCCTGATAAACTGGAAAATGATGCATGACTAGGCATAGTAACTTATAATTATGTGGCTCTAAGCATGAAATAGAGTTACACCATTGCATTACCCTAAGTCTTAAATTCGAACTAGGTGTCTGATAATCTGGTATAGTGATGAGATGTCAAGTGAGTGTGAGGAAAATTTTAATAGTCCACTATTGGTACTGAGCTAAAACTTTCCTGGTTAGTCCTGCTAAAAGTAAGTTGTAATAGACAATTAGGAAAGGATCATAGTCCCTTATTCAATATAGCCCATTTCTAGCCTAAATAAAAGAAACCAAATGAAATTTATCCTTCTTTGATCCAAATAATCTGAGCTTAAAATTAGACCTTTCTTTTTCACCCCAACTGATCTTTTCTGGGAACAATGTGTTGGCCCTGGTCCCTCCTTGGACATGTGCACCTCAGCTTATGCCAAAAGCATAAGTTGAGGGTGGCTAATGCAGTAAACAACCTTCGTTATGGCCCTGACCCAACTTTGGGTATTGTGTACCTTGACTCATGGCAAAGCCATGAGTTGAGGGTGGCTATTATGAGGAATGCTCTGGAAAGTGGGGTTGAAAGAACAAAGAGAGAGAAAGAACAAAAGTAAAGTAACTCAAGAATTCGTTGAAAGGAAAGTAAAGAAAAAGAAAAATATACAAGAATTACAAACAAGAAAAGAAGAGAGTCACTTGCACAAATGAAGAAAGAAGAGAAAATAGCAAGGTGAAAGAATATGAGAAACTGGGCGAGATTAAACGATAGAAAGTGGAAGGTTTAGCCGATATGTCAAGGAGGGCAAAAAGTCACTAAAGTATACCTAAATACACCCTACCTGACCCTGAGCCTATGTTACTAGCTAAGAAAGTCCTATCGTGATCCTAAGGGTTGTATAGCAAACTTAAGGCAGTGAAAATAAGGGCAAGCTTATGGCAATAGGTATGAATGAGTGTGACTTTGTTCTGAGAGCGAGTGTTGAAAATTAATCCTTATACTCGAACTGAAATCATTGTGTGAAAAATGAGGATTTTGTTTTAAAGTGAGGACCCTAGTTGCAATACTGGAATTGTAAGCACCTCGGTGAGAAATTGAAGAGGATAGGTGTTAATGCATGGTGAGTCTGTGTCATGTTCTGATCCCACAAAATTCAAGCCTAATAGTGATAGCATGCATAGATTTGATGAGATTAATCGGGATTGATAGCCAAATGATTGCAAAGGATAAAACATGGATACTATTGTACAAAGATTGTGTAGTGAGTCATAGTGCGTCGCTTGAGGACAAACAACGAATTTAAGTTGAGGGTGTTGATATACCGTGGTTTCACGGTATAATTAATACTTTTTACTTAAGTTTAGTATGTACGAAAGTCTTTTTGTGCTTATTTTTATATAAGTTTCTCTTTATTTTTCAGGAAATCTGTCCAAAGCTGAATGCGGAGATTTTGAGCGAAAGCAATGCAGAAGAGACCACCTACGGAGCTTATGACGGTCCGTCGTGCTTGTGATGGTCCGTAGGTGGCAGCGTAGTGAAGCTGCTGAAGGAAGATGGGGAAGTCTGACCAAGTGTGGGGTTACGAAGCTTGTGACGGTCCATCGTGTCTATGACGTTCCGTCCTGCAGGTTCGTCATGAAGTTCAGAGAAGTGATCCAGTACCCAGATTCCAAGAGTTGAAGTGTTTTGGAACGAAGAACCTCGATGGACCATTGTGCCTATGACGGTCCGTCATACTTACCGTCGAGGGTGGTGAAGAGAGCAGCAGAAGAAATTGCATAAGTATGGGACGATGGATTCCATGACGGTCCGTCGTGACCACGACGATCCGTCGCGAGGTCCGTCGACCCAGCCGTGTTTTGGCAGATTTCCAGCAAACAGAGTCCTTGTTTAATTAGGTTTTTTTTTTATAAATAGTTCGAAAAACCTCGTTTTTGAGGTTAGACTCTTAGATTGTTAGACTCTTAGATTGTTTAACTCCGTATTGGTAAACATTGTATTGGGAGATTCTTGATAATCATTAGACTTTTTGTGAGATTATTGATTACTTTGAGAATTCTTGCAAGTGATTTTTGGTGATTAATCAAGCAAACTTTTGGATTTTACTCTTTCTCATTGAAGTAAGTACATGAACTCTTATTTAATATATTTGAATATTGTGTTTATGGCCATGAGTAAATAAACTCCATAACTAGGGTTGTGGGAACCATAGACAAATAATGAGATAAACCCTAACTAAACTAACAATTGTAGAATAGTGTCTTGCATGTATTAATAATTCTTTCGCCTAGAAGTCTTTTTAACGGATGGCCAACGTTAGAACTCGCCTTAATGCTACTTGCCGGACCAAGGAGGTAGATAATAGGAAAAGAATTATTAACATAGATTTAGTGTATACTATCTAATAGGCTAGTATTGATTGGTACGAGGTAATAACTTAGTCAAATATCGAATACGATGCTTAATATGAGGTAAAGATAAGGGTTAGGAAAGCAACACACGTAGCCGGACCAAGGTGCGGAGTGAGATTTTCTAGATGCCGGACCAAGGATTTAGAAATACATAACTTATCACTTTGCATGCAAGATACTAGGAAAGAATTGTTATAGTTAGAATTATCAAGTTATGAACCTGTGGGGAACACGTAAACCCTAGTTACTTTGATTAATTGATTAAAATCCAACTGTCAAAGCTGTTAAGTGTCTCTTTCAAGTTCGTTATTTATTTTCACTCATTTAGAAATAGAAACCCCCCTTTTTATGTTTTTACTTTCCAAGGAAGTCATTGACCAAACAATAGTAATAACAGGTTGAAGTTAAGTCTAGACTATTTTCCTCGTTGGAACGATCCCAACCTCACTAGTTGGGTTATTTACTTGACACGACCGCTTTACTTCTTATTTGAGAAGTAAGTTTGAGCGTATCGTCGTACCCGGACGTTTCGATTATAAACTACTCTAATACGTGTTAGAAACCTTTTCACCAAATTTAATGATTTTACGACTCTTAAAACCTTGTCAAAAAAACCAAGGCACGCTAGAACCTCTTGAACTAGTTTTTGAACGTCATTGACATTTCTTGACGTTTTGATTTTAAAACTTCCTAAATGATTTAATATATTATAATTGACTTTAAAACAATGTTACGACTCTTTGAATCTCATGCTAGACTCTAGATTAGGCTTTACACTTACGGAGTATTACATTATCCCCCCTTAGGAACATTCATGCCCGAAAGATACTAAAATTCTTTAAAGGAAAGGAATAGACTCAAGACTAGCAGCCCAACCAACAATAACACATTAAAACATGAGTTACAATTCGAATCAACATATCCACGTGACCTTTCTCACAATTCCACTCAAAACATCATTGTTTTTTATCCCATAAGAGTTCAACATTTATTACATGCTTATTCACTATGCTAAAGATTTCCTCAACACATATTAAAATGCTCAATACAACTTATGAAGGCACAATATACCAAAATACACCACATAAGTTCAAATCAAGTAAATGAGCTTTTTTTTTAAAAAAAAACATTCATTTCAATAGGCATCAATCACTGTAACTCACTGCATCAAAGCATAAAATTCATTATTGTACCAAAAATTAAGGCAACTTCTAATAAACTCATTATTTTCACTATAAATAGGAACAACTAACCTTAGTTTTCAAATAGATGAGGGTAACGGGACTTCATGTCAGCCTCGTCCTCCCATGTTGCACCCTCAACTAGGTGTTTCTTCCATAACACCTTTATCGAAGCCACCTCCTTGCTCCTTAACTTCTTTACTTGTCTATCAAGGAATTCAACTGGAACCTCCTCATAGGAGAGGTTCTCTTGCACACATAAACCCTCAATAGGAAGAATGAACGCGGAATAACTGATACACTTATTAAGAATGGAGACATGGAACACCGGATGAACCGAAGCCAATTAACTAGGAACTTCAACTCGTATGCAACCTTGCAAACCCTTTGAAAAATTTCATAGGACCAACATAACGAGGACTCAATTTCCCTTTTTCACCGAATCTCACCACCCCTTTAATAGGTGAAATTTTTAGGTACACCTTTTCCCCTTCTTCAAACTCTAAGTCCCTTCTCCTATCGTCGGCATAAGACTTTTGCCGACTATAGGCTATTTTCAATCGCTTCCTTATCATATGAACCTTCTCCAAAGTCTTAAAAATTAATTCGGGACCCAAGAGTGAAGAATCACCGACTTCAAATCATCCAATTGGAGACCTACATCTCCTTACATACAAGGCCTTTAAAGGATCCATATATATAGTTGAATGGTAACTATTGTTATAAAAAAACTCAACGAAAGGAAAGTGTTTATACCAATTCCCCATAAGTCAATAATACAAGCTCTAATCATATACTCAAGAGTTAGAATAATACGTTCCTCTTGACCATATGTTTGGGGATGAAAAGCGGTGCTTAACTTTAACTTGGTACCGAACCCTTTTTGAAAATGACCTCCGAAACCTAGATGTGAATTGTGCACGCCTATCTGATACACACAATCTCATCTATGAAGATCCTTGCATAATCCTCTGCTAAGTATGTGGACTTGACGGGAATAAAATGAGAGGATTTGGTAAACCTATTGACAACCACCCATTTAGAATCATGTTGCTTTTGTTTCCAAGGCAACCCTACCACGAAATTCATATTTATTTATTCCCATTTCCAAGTTGGAACTTGTATTTCATGGAGTAAACTACCCGAATTTTGGTGTTCGACTTTCACTTGTTGGCAATTTGGACATTTTGCAACAAATTCTTCTATGTCCCCTTTCAAGCCTTCCCACCAAAACACTTCTCTAAGGTCATGATACATCTTTGTATAACCCTGATGAATACAATAACGGGACCCATGAGATTCCTCAAGAATCCATTTTCTCACGTCATCAACCTTGGGCACACACAACCTCCCTTGATTCCTTAAGACACCAACCCCCCCCCCACCCACTCTGAGGACAATGATCCATTAAGTTTACTAAGAACAGATCTCTTCAAATCCATCAATGATTGATCAAGGTGTTTCTTAGACTTCACCTCAACAACCAAAAATGATTCGTAGTTACGATGGACCATAAAACTACCATTTTGAGAATCTTCTAATCTAAAACCTAATCTAGCTAACCTATGACCATCTTTCACTAGGTTTTTCTTGATTTCTTCTACAGGAGACACACTACCCATGGTCATACGACTTAGAGCATCCGCAATCACATTGGCCTTGCCAGGGTGGTAGAGAACACTCATGTCATAATCTTTCAATAATTTCAACCACCTTATTTGTCGCAGATTCAACTCCTTTTGGGTTAACACATATTGAAGACTCTTGTGGTCTGTATACACATAAACATGGACGCCATACAAATAATGTCTCCATATTTTTAAGAAAAAAACCATGGCCGCTAACTCACAATCATGAGTTGGATAATTCTTCTCATGCACCTTAAGTTGTCTAGAAGCATAAGCTACTACTTTCTCAAGTTGCAAAAGTGTATACCCTAAGTCCACTCGGTATGCATCACAATATACAATGAATTCCTTGGTAAAAGTCAACACCGGAGTGGAGGTAAGTCTCTCTTTTAATATTCATAAGCTTCTTTAACATGCCTCCGACCACTCAAATTTTACACTATTTTGGGTCAAAGTAGTCAAAAGAGATGCAATGGACATAAACCATCCACAAACCTCTTATCGTATCCCGCTAGTCCCAAAAAGCTTCTAATGTTGGTTGGAGTCAATGATCTACGCCAATTTTTTACCTCCTCAGTTTTTCTTGGATCTACCTCAACCCCCCTCATTAGAGATAATATGACTAAGTAACGCCACCGACCTCAACCAAAACTCAAATTTTCCATACTTGGTAAATATTTGATTCTCCTTAAGAACCCTTAAATGGTCGATGTGTTCACCCTCCTTTTTTGAATATATCAAGATGTCGTCAATGAAGACAATGACAAATGAATCTAGGTTTCTTCGAAACACCCTATTCATGAGATCCATGAACACCACCGATGCTTTCGTGAGACCAAAG
This sequence comes from Solanum pennellii, assembly GCF_001406875.1. Taxonomy (NCBI): domain Eukaryota; kingdom Viridiplantae; phylum Streptophyta; class Magnoliopsida; order Solanales; family Solanaceae; genus Solanum; species Solanum pennellii. Next base: position 36,817,618 of record NC_028643.1, read on the forward strand.
GACTAGTTTAGAATGTTGTTTTTGGTATGTCTTCACCTCTCACCCTAAGTTGGTGATACCCCGATCTCAAGTCAATCTTAGAAAAATATCTTTCCCCTTAGAGTTGATCAATCAAGTCATCAATCCGAGGGAGAGTATACTTGTTCTTAATAGTGACTTTATTGAGTTGGTGATAATCAATGCACATTCTAAGGGACCCATCCTTCTTCTTCACAAACAAGATTTGAGCACCCCATGGAGAAATACTAGGTTTAATGAAGCCTTTGTATAATAAGTCCTTGGGTTGATCCTTCAACTCTTTTAATTCGGCCGAGGTCATCTAATAAGGAGGAATTTAAATGGGATTGGTATCCGGTAGTAAGTCAATACATAAATCAATTTCTCGTTCGAGGGGGATTCCGGAAAGATCATTAGGAAAGACCTCAGCAATTCCATCACTACGGGGACTAACCCAATGGGAGAATTTTCGTAGTCGAAATCTGTGACTCTTACAATACGATATAAGCACCCCTTTGAAATCATTTTACAAGCCTAAAGACAAGAGATAATATGACCTCTAGGAATAGAATTCCCCCCCGTCCACTCTAAAACGGGTTCATTTGGAAAATTGAACTTGACAATTCTTGTTCTACAATCAATGGAACCAAAACAATCATACAACCAATCCCTCCCCAAGATGATATCAAAATTGACCATAATCCAGTTCTACTAACTCAAAATGAGTAACTCTATTTGGCAACATTATAGGACAATTTCTATATAACCTCTTCGCAACCACCGACTCACCTACCGGAGTAGTTACCATAAATGATTTATATAGGATATCGGTCAAAATATCAAACTTCCTAGCTATCAAGGGAGTAACAAAAGATAATATATCACCCGGATCAAATAAAGAATAGAAATCAATAGAGAAGACTTGTAACATATCGGTCACCACATTGGAGAACGCTCTTGTTCACCCCTAGAACGAAGTGCATAAAAATGATTCTTTTATGGAGCATCCACATTCGATCCAATAATTTGAGCGTTCCCGCTTCCTTTGTCTTTCCCCTTTATATTAGGTAAATCATTGAACTTGTGGCCACTCTTGCCACCCCCAAAGCAATTGTCGGTCACAACTAAAAAATCACCATAATTCTTCTTTCCACACATTCTACAAGTTGTCTTCTTGCTTGGTGAACCAGCACCACTTCCCTTTAAGACTTAGGGTTAGACACCCTATCATCACGAGCCTTGGGAAATTTAGAAGGAACTTGATTAGAAAAACTCTTTTTAAACTTTTGTTTGTCTTTGATGTCAAGCCTACCCTTAGAGGAACCACCTTCATAAGACTTGGCCTTTTTGTTCTCCCTAATCTTTCTCCTTAACCTAGTTTCTTCCGCTTATTGAGAACGAATCATGAGACGAGAGATATTCATATTATTATGAAGCATAGACAAACTACATTCTTCAATTAAGTAATAAGACACCCCGTAAGGAAATGGTTCATATCATGCCTTTAGTTTGAAACCAAGGATGGAGCATACTTGGACAACTTAGTAAACATCAAAGAGTAGTCAATTACACTCATACCTCCTTGACGAAGGTTGATGAATTTTTCCACCTTATCTTCCCTCATCTCTCTAGGAAAGAACCTATGAAGGAATACCCTCTTGAATATCTCCAAAGTCACCGGAGCACCCCTTAGTTCCCTATTATCCCTACATTGCACATACCAAGTTTGGGCCACATCCTTGAATTGATGGGTCGCCAACTCGGCCTTTTCAATTGAGGTCACACCCATAGTATAGAGAATCGTATAGACCTCTTCAAGTAAATCTTAAGGTTTCTCATCCGACCTCGATCCAAAAAACATAGGTGGGTTCATTCTAGTAGAGTCTCTCGAACGAGAGGCGATAGTGTTGGTATGTTGAGGCACTCAAGGTCCGACCTCCCTATTCATTTGAGATGTCGTGGATTGGACTTGAGAAGTGACGACATTAGCTTTAGAGGTCATGGCTTGGGTTAAAGTTAGAAAATACGCCCTTATCTCTCCATCCGTCATCGATAAAGGAAAAACCGAAACATGATCACCCATAAAAACTTTTTAAGTGAAGCCACTTGGTTGTCTTGAGCTCCTACATTAGCCATTTATTCGTCATCCCTTCTAGCATCTTCTCTTTGAGTATTCATACCTATAACTATGATACAATATTTAGGTGAAAGCATATAATAATAATCTAGAGGCACGACATACAAATACAAGAAGATGAGAGTTTCTAAGCATCACATAGTCTCTCAATCATAAGTGTGGCACGATTCACAATTGTAAACAAGAATATACATAGAGATAGTTCTGTGAGATATAATTTCTAGGGATATTCAACCTTATGCTCTCATAGAAAGTTTGTCGTGTAACATTCCGGAAAATCATATGTCTAGTGAAGAGCCAGTAAGTCCGTTAGAATACTTATTGGGGATACATAGACATTCCAATGCACAATATTGATAAATATTGGGCATAGTATAGAAAAATGGCTAAGGGGTATTAGCCAATTTCTATATATACCCAAATAAGAAAAATAGAGTCCAAGCCTGGTCAAAAATGTAACTGCAAAGAAGACCCTAAACTAAGATTCGTTTTCCTTTAACTCACAAAAAGGTATGAGGCATCCAAGTGTCAAGCCTAGATACCATGTCACATGATCAATTAAAATGATCATGTAGAGTAAGCAGGGCCCAAGGACATAGCGAGGATCCTTGGGACAATTAGTAAACATTCCAAAGGAACCATAAATAATAGTTAGTTAGGAAATTACAACCAACCCATGTGCAAGACATGTGAATAAGCACCAAAGGAGGGGACCACCGTAACTGAATTCGGTTAGGTTAGGTAAGGGGACAAAAACGTGCATAAGGGACCACTCCATGTGGGGCCTAACTTCCTAACCAATTTTAGACTCTAACCTACTTCCCCAAATAGCTAAATAACCTAGGACTAAATGAATTGGACCCGTTAGTGCACCCGACAACCTAGGACCGAAACCGGTTGACACTAACCTAGTACTAGTTAAAGAGACAACCTAGTACCTAACCTAGGATGACCCAAAAGTTTAGTTATGGTCCTAAACACTTAGGGGTACTTTATTAATTCCCCTAGGTTACATAATTAATTTATTTATCAAATTAATTATTAATTTAAAAGGTCTAAAAAAACTACAAAGGAAATTCTGAGAATTTTGTTAAGACAAAAAAGGGATAACTTAGTACCTAACCTAGGATGGTCCAAAGAGTAATTTAAGGTCCTAACAACTTAGGGATACTTTAGTAAGTACCCTAGGCTACTTATTAATTAATTTAGCAACTTAATTGATTAATGTAAAGGGTCAGAACCTAAATCACAAAGAAGTTTCAACATTTCAGTTGAGACAAGAAAAAGACAACCTAGTAGTTAACCTAGGATGGTCCAAAGGATTAGTTATGGTTATATAAACTTAAGGGTACTTTATTAATTACCTTAGGTTACTTAATTAATTTAATTATCCATTTAATTAATTAAGTTAAAGGGGTCAAACCTAAATTCTTATGCTAACCTATTATAACGCAAGAAACATCCTAGTACTTAACCTAGGATGGTCCTAAAGGGTTGATTATGGTTCCAATGACTTAGGGGTTCTTTAGTACTTACACTAGGTTCCTAAATTAATGAAATTAAGGATTTAATTAATTAATGTATAATCAAAATGTTGACCTAAACCATAGTCAACACCATAATTTCAGATTTTAGGTCAAGTCAACAATCTCTTATGTTTAGTCAATTTAGGAGGGTTTTTTAGTAATTAGTTAATTAATTTATTTAATTATCTTACTAAACCCTAAGTTGAATAAATCACGGTCAGTTCCTAAACCTAAAAACCACGTTCAAACTCAAACAAATACATGACTAAAACAAGAAAACAAGCGTGAGAAAAACAGCGAACAAAATGCAAGAAAAAAAATAGAACATGTCTTACACGATTTTCAAGGTTTCTTCAAGGTTCGTTCAAGGTGGTATTCGTACATTAAGTTCTACTTAAGGTATGGATTTCTCTCCTGGACCTATTTCTCAAAGAGATATTTCTTTCGAATTATTCAAAGATCTTGAAAGCTAGGGTTGTTTCCCGTCATTCTTGTCGGACTCCTTTCCCTAGTATCCTTGTTACAATTTCAATGTTGAATAGGTTAGAAATCATGTTGGTTGTATGTGGTGCTGGCTGATCTTAATGTGTAGGTGATTAAATAATGATTGAATGAATCTATTAATTGGACTCTTTTGATGCTAAGTGTTATTATGTGAATTCAAAGAATGATACTATGTTAAAGATATGTCCGAAAATTTTATGTATGAAGATGTTACGGTCTGTTGTGCATACTTGATGTTAATATGAAGCTATAAAGATGATATATTCATCAAATTCTAATATGATGCTGTCCAAGATGTTCAAAAAACCGTTATGCCTAAACTTATGTTATAAGGTTAGCTAAAAAGGATCTCCGTGAAATCATAATTTGAGTGAATGTTTACCTTATGTCAATAAAATGTCTAACAAAAACATTGTTCAAAATTTAAATGGGAATTGGCTATAATGTTATGTCTAAATAAGTAAAAGATTTGCCAATGTATAATGTATAAAAACCTAAGCATGTTGCACATGAAAATTGGCTTATGCCAACAAATATGGTTATGAAATATATGCCCAATTGTTTATGCCAATACTAATCATATGCCAATAAAATGGCTAACAATACATTGTCTAAAAGTGATGTATGTAAATGACAATAATATTGTGTTAAATAATTAAAATATTGTCTAATGGTTCATACATATTAAATTTAAATATGAACATACGTAGAATTCGCACATGCCATCAAAAATGGTTATGTAGTTTAATATTCAAAAGTTGAGGCAAATACTAATCATATGCCAATCTTGTGTAGTAAGAGTATCAAATGATAATATAAGCACTTCGAAACTAATTCACTGTACCCATAATCAAGGGAATGCCACTCATTGGAACAACTCCCAACATGCTCTAAAAGAATGACATATGAACTTATGAAACTCATTGAATGAAGTGTTCATCGTCCATAAACGATGATATGAATCTACTACACGAAAGTAAGTAAATAATGTTAGTTATAACATAATTAAAGGGGTCTAAAGTAAGTGACTAGAATGGGGTGTTAAAGGAAGTGAGATAACTCTCACTTACACCTAAGCTACTATGTTAAAAGAATACTCACGTATGAAGGTGTTAGAAGGTGTGAGCCAGTCTCATTAACAACAAAGGATGATATGTAAGGAAAATTAACATTTAATCAATGTAAAGTAAGGATGACTGTCATCAATAGAGAAAGTAAATCTCAACCTAGAAGCAAGCCTTCATAATGCTTGAGTCAACACTAGAAGATAAAGAAGAAAGGAACATTCACGTAAAAGGGATGAGTAATTATGAAAAGCAAATGTTCTAATGCTAATGAATGTGGTGACAATATGATAAGAGGCTAATGTTAAAGATGAGAGCAATCTCAAATGAGCCTAAGTAAATGTTACCAAAACGTACTCACCTATGAGAGTGTAAAGCTAATGAAGAGACCAGACTCAATATACACTCTAATGAAAATATTAAGACTGATGTATACTTAATACTAATGATTGGATGTGAACTCATCTATTTAGCTATGATGTCCTCATACTAGAAGCCAGCTTCCATGACATATGAGTTGAGTGAAATGAAACTTTATATTGAGCACCGATAGTCTAGATATGAGCGGTGATGCCTTCTTTCGAGAAGGGCGGAGGTTCACGTAACTTTCATGAGATGAGACTGTCCGGCATGCCGGGAATGGTTCTGCTTATATCTCCTAGTCTTTGAACATATACTGCAAATATAGGGATCTGGCAGGGTTCAATTCTTATGTATGCTAGCATGTTTTGGGTCACTTTGGCCGGTGATTCCACCTCTTTTTCAGTGTGGGGGTAGACACTGGATTTCATTATGCTCACATGATATATGTCGGTTAACGTTTGAGTTCCTCAATGTATGGAAAAAATGAATCAACGATACCAAAGGTGTTTGTGCAAGACAATCAGGAGGTGAAATTAGATCAAGTAATGACATTAGGTCATTCTTAGTCATTGCACCTCATGATCCCGATGAGAGTCTTAAACTTCATCCTAGGTATATCTAATGTTTACATCAGCCTACGAATGAATGAAATGAATAATGTGAAGTCTGGATGAACGAATGAAGCAGACTCTTTGTTTGCTAAAAAAGGCCCTCAGGTTGATGTCCCATATGTTGGGCCCTCAATTGAGATGTCTTATGCTACATGAAAGATTCCAAAGTCTCATGTATATGAAATTTATAATATATAAAACATGAAAGTACTGAAATAAATTGCATGATCAATAGAGAATTGCTTTCTAATTTAATGAATGTATAGTGTAAAGAATGACTCACTATAAGGTAGGGAAACCATTTCTTAGTACATCATTCATTATGAGTATGGGAATACAGTGAATCATTTCACTTGTAAGTAAAACATAGTACCAAAGGAGTTATTGAACTACACAACAACAAGAAGAAAAAGACTGAAAAATAATCTTAGTGTACAAAGTGGAGCTCTCGGCCTAAGAGGATCAAAATCTCAAATCTTCGCCCGAGTTGTTCTAAAATTATGTTGATGGTACTAATATATTTTAATCATATAGAAAATGATTTGTGTGCTTTTAATGCATTAAAATACATCATATTCATACCACAATTCACAACCAATGAATTAAGAAAGTCTAGTTACTAGACTTTCCATAAATTGCATGTCGTTTAGGAAGAGATTTCATTGATCATGCATAGCTTTATGTGTATGTGTGCATACAACCATACTTAGTACAAGTGGTGTACTAACCCCCTACTATTTACTATTTTTATAGGTGCAGGTCAGAGGACAGGTTGACGACACTTGCAGCGGTTTGTACTTCAGCGTTTCTCTAAACCATTTGTTAGGTCTTCATGATTTTGAGGATGCTACACATTTAGTATAGTAGGGGGTTATTACACCACTAGTATAGCCTTAGTTTTAGACATATCTTGTGGATGTTGTCCCTAGCATTTCTTTCGCACCTTCATTTCGAAGCTTTGTGATAAGGTCATGTTTGGCAAACTATTTATGATATATTCATCTTCAGTTTCGAATTGATTCTTTATGTTAGATGTTTGTTCTCTTATGTTGAGATTAGTATATGATGTATCTAGTTAATAATTATATGAAGTTTATGTATACTTCATACATAACAAAAGTAATAAATTTTCCACAAATTTAACTAGATGAATGTGATGCATGCAAGATGAGGCTTGTCTGCGACCTCTAAGAGGTCTACGACGCCGGTTGCGACCCGGATTCCACCATCCGGGTCGTGACAAACTTGGTATCAGAGCATGAGGTTAAATTACCTAGGATGTAAATCTCAACAAAAAAACCGTTACGTAGTTTCTAGCTTACGGTTGTGAAGCGCGCCACAATCATGACTTAGAGACTACGCGATGATAGGAATTTCTCCCTTTTTCTACTCTTTATCGTTCTATCTAGAGCTTTGACACTTTTTATCAATATAAGTATCTAACTTCTTTATTGTGTGAATGCATAGAAGAATACACTAAATAATTAGGATGTTCAAGTGGTCTAAGGCGTCAGGCTCAAGATCTGGCCTTCCCAGGAAGGGGCCATAATGAAAATGCCCAACGTGGACGAAAGACGTGTGGTTAGCGTGGTTGTTCGCATGAAGGTTAATGCATGGTAATGTCTAAAAGTCTGCTATAAGTATTTATGAGGAGGATAAGGATAAGTTGGCTACATACCAACTCAAGAATATGGCTTAGACATGGATTTTCTTCATTAGTATTATGCTATAATAGACTATATAAACAAGGTAGTAAGGCTTCAGTTTCCAAATAAGTTGGGTTAAAATGAGAAGGGCGTGGTTCAAATCCAATAGGTCAAGGTAGATGCCCAGTCTCATCCAAATATTGTAGCAAACCCCCCCCCCCCAAAAGAAACTGGTTCTATGCATTAAAAGGAAGAGAGGAACAAGAGAATTATGCGGATGTGGATAATGGTAACTTGCTTGTCTTATCCTTTCATGTTTATGCATTATTAGATCCATGATCTACCTTGTCTATAGTTACTCCTTTGTTGGCTAATCAATTTGACTTACTTCCTAAGGTCTTACATGAACCATTTCTAGTTAGTACTCCCATAGGAGATAGTGTTATGGCCGAAAGGGTATGTATAGAAGTTGATGGCATAGCGGCAAGTCCCTTTGAAATTAAGTTAGGTGTCATTAGGTTCAAATCTTAAGGCCAACCAGATGTAATTTAAGAGGTTAGATATACTCTTCCTAATTTTGGTTATCTTTAAGAAACTCTAAGTTTAAGTGCTTTAGTGGATTCGTTGTGGTAAGTCCCTAATCGTATGCCTTATAATAGAACCATGTGAGTTAACACGAAGTTATGTTATATTTTATGTTGTTGTTTTATTGTAGCATAGGCATGTTTTTTGTGTTGCATGATTTGTGATGTGCATTAAGTTAAGTGTGGTTGAGAAGGAAGTTCCTCGATCTTAAATATGAAGTTTCAGAAAAGCTTAAATGATATGCATCATCAAAATATGTGTGAATCAGATATTCGCAAAGGAAAAAAGTTTAAGTGTGATAAAGTAACTTTCGAAAATCACCCTCTTTGTTTAAATGATGTGTAAGTGTCATTCGGGGATGAATGTTCCTCAGTGGGGGATATTGTAGCATTCCAAAAAATCATATGTCTAGTGAAGATCCCATAAGTCCGTTAGAATACGCATTGGGGATACATAGGCATTCCAATGCCCAATATCGAGAAATATTGGGCATAGTATAGAAAAATGGCTAAGGGGTGTTAGCCAATTTCTATATATACCCAAATAAGAAAAATATAGACCAAGCTTGTTTAGAAATGTACCTGCAAAGAAGACCCTAAACTAAAATGCTTTTTCCTTTAACTCACAAATGTATGAGGTATCCAAGTGTCAAGCCTAGATACCATGTCACATGATCAATCAAAATGATCATGAAGAGTAAGATTGCCCAAGGACATAGCGATGATCCTTCGAACAATAGGTAAACATTCTAAAAGGAACAATAAATAATAGTTAGTTAGGAAATTAGAACCAACCCATGTGCACGCACATGTGCAAGAGATGTGAAAAAGCATCAAAGGAGGGGACCACCCTAACCGAATTCGGTTAGGGTAGTTTAGGGGACAAAAACGTGCATAAGGGACCACTCCATGTGGGGCCTAACTTCCTAACTAATTTTAGACTCTAACCTACTTCCCAAAATTTCTAAATAACCTCGGACTAAATGAATTGGACCCATTAGTGCACCCGATAACCTAGTACCAAACCCAGGTTGACACTAACCTAGTACTACTCAAAGAGACAACCTAGTACCTAACCTAGGTTGGTCCAAAAGGATAGTTACGGTCCTAACAACTTAGGGTCACTTTAGTAATTCCCCTGGGTTACCTAATTAATTTATTTAGCTAATTAATTAATTTAAAGTGGATAAATCAAAATTTCAAAGGAAATTTTCGATTTTGGTTAAGAAAACAAAGGGACAACCTAGTTCCTAACCTAGGATGGTCCAAAGAGTAAGTTAAGGTCCTAAAAAATTAGGTATACTTTAGTAAGTACCCTAGGCTACTTAATTAATTAATTCATCAGCTTAATTAATTAATTTAAAGGGTCAAAACAAAAATCACAAAGAAGTTTGAAGATTTCGGTTGAGAGAAGAAGAAGACAACCTAGTATATAACCTAGGATGGTCCAAAGGATTAGTTATGGTTATAACTACTTAAGGGTATAGTAATTACCCTAGGTTACTTAATTAACTGAATTATCCATTTAATTAATTAAATTAAAGGGGTCAAACCGAAATTCTTATGCTAACCTATTATAATACAAGAAACATCCTAGTACTTAACCTAGGATGGTCCTAAAGGGTTGATTATGGTTCAAATAACTTAGGGGTTCTTTAGTACTTAACCTAGGTCCCTAAATGAATTAAATTAAGGATTTAATTAATTAATATAAAGTCAAAATGTTGACCTTAACCATAGTCAACACCATAATTTTAGATTTTAGGTCAAGTCACCATTCTCCTAGTTTAGTCAACTTAGGAGGTTTTTTTTAGTAATTAGTTAATTAATTTATTTAATTAACTTATTAGACCCTAAGTTGAATAATTTAAGGGTAAGTTTCTAACCCTAAAAACCACGTTCAAACTCAAACAAATACACGACTAAAACAAGAAAACAAGCGTGAGAAAAACAGTGACCAAAACACAAGAAAAAAAATAGAAAATTTCTTAGAAATTTTCAAGGTTTCTTCAATGTTCGTTCAAGGTGGTCTTCATAGATTAAGTTCTACTTAAGGTATGGGTTTCTCTCCTGTACTTCTTTCTCCAAGAGAACTTTCTTTCGAATGATTCAATGATCTTGAAACCTAGGGCTGTTTCCCGTCATTCTTGTCGAACTCCTTTCCCTAGTATCCTTATTACGATTTCAATGTTGAATAGGCTAGAAATCATGTTTTTGGTATGTGGTGCTTGTTGATCTTAACGTTTATTTGATTAAGTGATGATTGAATGAATCTATTAATTTGACTGGTTTGATGCTAAGTGTTATTATGTGAATTAGAAGAATATACTATGTTAAAGATATGTCCGAAAATGTTATGTATGAAGATGTTACGATCTGGTGTGTATACTTGATGTTAATATGACGTTATAAAGATGATATATTCATAAAATACTAATATGATGCTGTCAAAGATATTTAAAAAAATGTTATGCCTATAGGTATGTTATAAGGTTAGCAAAAAAGGATCTCCGTGAAATCATAATTTGAGTGAATGTTTGCCTTATGTCAATAAAATGTCTATAAAAAACATTGTTCAAAATTTAAATGGGAATTGGCTATAATGTTATCTCTAAATATGTAAAATATTGGCTAATGTATAATGTATAAAAACTTAAGCATGTTGCACATGAAAATTGGCTTATGCCAACAAATATGGTTATGAAATATATGCCCAATTGTTTATGCCAATAATAATCGTATGCCAATAAAATGGATAACAATACATTGTCTAAAAGTGATGTATATAAATGACTATAATATTATGTAAAATAATTTAAAGATTGGCTAATGGTTCATACATATTAAATTTAAATATGAACATACTTGCACATTCCAACAAAAATGGTTATGTATTTTAATATACAAAGGTTGAGGTCAATACTAATCATATGCCAATCTTGTGTAGTTAGAGTATCAAATGATAATTTAAGCACTTCTAAACTAATTCCATGAACCCATAATCAAGGGAATGCCACTCATTGGGAAAACTCCAAACATGCTCTAAAAGAATGACATATTAACTTATGAAACTCATTGAATGAAGTGTTCATCGTCCATACAGGATGATATAAATCTAATACACTAAAGTAAGTAAGTAACGTGAGTTATAAAATAATTAAAGGGGTCTAAAGTAAGTAAGTGACCAGAATGGGGTGTTAAAGGAAGTGAAATAAGTCTCACTTACACATAAGCTACTATAATAAAAGAATACTCACATATGAAGGTGTTAGAATGTGTGAGCCAGTCTCATTAACAACAAAGGATGATATGTAAGGAAAATTCACATTTCATCAATGAAAAGTAAAGATGACTGTCATCAATAGAGTAAGTAAATCTCAACCTAGAAGCAAGCCTCCATAATGCTTGACTCAATACTAGAAGATAAAGAAGAAATGAACAATCACGTAAAAGGGATGAGTAATTATGAAAAGCAAATGTGCTAATGCTAATTAATGTGGTAACAATATGATAAGAGGATAATGTGAAAGATGAGATCAATCTCAAATGAGCTTAAGCAAAAGTTACCAAAACGTACTCACCTATGAGAGTGTAAAGCTAATGAAGATACCAGTCTCTATTTAAACTCTAATGAAAGTATTGAGACTGATGTATACTTAATACTAATGATGGGATGAGAAATAATCTATTGAGCTATGATGTCCTCATACTATAATCTAACTTCCATGGCGTATGAGTTGAATGAAATGAAACTTTATACTGAGCACCGATAGGCTAGCTATGAGCGGTGATGCCTTCTTTCGGGAAGGGCAGAGGTTCACGTAACTCTCATGTGATGAGGATGAGACTGTTCGGCATTACGGGTATGGGTCTCCTTATATATCCTAGTCTTCGAACCTATATTGCCAATATAGGGATTTGGCGGGGTTCAATCCCCATGTACGCTAGCATGTTTTGGGTGACTTTGGACGGTGATTCCACCTCTTTTCAGTGTGGGGTAGACACTAGATTTCATGATGCTCACATGATATATGTCGGTTAAGGTTGGAGTTCCTTAATGTATGAAAGATAAGAAATGAATGATACCAAAGGTGTTTGTAAAAGACAATCAAAAGGTGAAATTAGATCAAGTAATGACATTAGGTCATTCTTGGTCAATGCAATTCATGATCCCAATGAGATTCTTAAACTTCATCCTAGGTAAATCTAGTGTTTACATCAGCCTACGAATGAATGAAATGAATAATGTGAAGTACGAATGATCGAATGAAGCAGATTCTGTGTTTGCTAAAGAAGGCCCTCGGGTTGAGGTCCTATATGTTGGACCCTCACTTGAGATGTCATATGCTACATAAACGAATCCAAAGTCTCATGTATATGAAATTTATAATATATAAAACATGAAAGCAATGAAATCAATGGCTTGATCAATAGAGAATTGCTAACGAAAGGTAATGAATATATAGTGTAAGAATGACTCAATATAAGGTAGGGAAATCACTCCTTAGTCCTTGGATTACATAAATAGATTCATTATGGGTATGGGACTACAATGAATAATTGCACTTGTAAGTAAAACATAGTACCAAAGGATTTATTGAACTACACAACAACAAGAAGAAAAAGACTGAAAAATAATCTAACTGTACATAGAGAATCTCTCTGCCTAAGTGGATCAAAATCTCAAATCTTCGCCCGAGTTGTTCTAAAATTATGTTTATAATAATAATATAATGTAATCATATAGAAAATGAGTTTTGTTCTTTGAATGCATTAAAATACATCATATTCATACCACAATTCACAACCAATGAATTAAGAAAGTCTAACGACTAGACTTTCCATAAATAGCATGTCGTTTAGGAACAACTTTCATTGATGATGCATAACTTTATGTGAATGTGTGCATACACCCATACTTAGTACAAGTGGTTTACTAACCCCCTACTATTTACTATTTTTATAGGTGCAGGTCACAGGACAGGTTGACGACACTTGCAGTGGTTTGGACTTCAGCGTTTCTCCAAACCATTTGGTAGGTCCTCATGATTTCGAGGATGCTACACATTTATTATAGCCTTAGTTTTAGACATAGCTAGTGGATGTTGTCCCTAGCATTTCTTTTGCACCTTCATTTCGAAGCTTTGTAATAAGGCCATGTTTTCCAAACTATTTATCATATATTTATCTTCAGTTTCAAATTGATTATTTATGTTTGATGATTGTTCTCCTATGTTGACCTTATTATATGATGTGTCTAGTTAATAATTATATGAAGTCTATGTATACTTCATACATATAAAAAGTTTTAAATTTTTCACAAATTTAACTAGATGAATGTGATGGATGCAAGATGAGGCTTGTCTGCGACCTCTGAGAGGTCAACGACGACGGTTGCAACAATGATTTCAGAATCCGGGTCGTGACATGTCACATATGGGAACTACCCCAGACGCAACCGGCGTCGTCGTCCTCGAAGAGGATTAAGACTAGCCTCATAGCATTCATCATGACATTCATATGTTAAAAACACAGAAAATTCAAAACTTTTCATCTATACTACTTAATGAGTTTTACTTAGACCTCTCGCTTACACATAATATATTTATATAGAGTAAACATAGACCCTTCGTATATGAAAAATACATAGTCTTCTACTTTTATGGCACGTAAATATATAAGATACAATATAGTCTCAAAACGAATGTCTAATATTAAACCATTTAACCAAGAATATAACAATTTTGCATAGATCATACATCAATACTAAAGACACATATAGGCTATACAATCATAATACTCAAATGAAAGAGAATGAACAAAGTGTCTTTAAGACTAATCAAAATCCAATGCTAGAAAGTTGCATTGTCCTCGAAGTGGTGAGGACCTACCCAACTTGGAAAATGAGGATCCAAATCTTCTTCAAATGTCGTCATGAATCCTTCAATGACCGGAACCTAAAATGTTGGGTAAAAGGGAGAAATGGGGTTATCACATCACTTATACTAAGTATAGGATCGATCATATGCGCACACAACATAGAAATCATTCTTTAAAAAGGACAATTTATAATGATATGCCAACCTAGTGAAATATCCTACTTTTATGCACACTTAAGAATTATATGAACCAATAACCACATAATCCTCAATACAACATCATATTCAACACAACCCCCAACATTACAAAGTCAAGTCAACATATGCATAGCCAAACCAACCTCTACATCATATTATAACCACAAGGCATATATAAGAACTTCATAATATTTCAACACATACTGGACCCTTACCCATAACCCCTCATCAAGTCTATAAGTGTAATGATCAAGGAAAGCCCCATAAACTCATTTAATCAAGTAAACTAAAATAAAGGACCATAAGTAATGCCTAACTTCACATTACATAATATCAAGAGTAACCATGATCGTACTTTAGCAATAAAGACCAACAACATACTCATAAGTGAAACTAACATCATATAGAGTAAATAAATGTAAAGTAAATACATACATAATATATACAATATAGAACACAATAACAACCTCTCTATGGTTTCCCTCAAGGCAAACTAGTGCAAGGCATAGGTAGAGTCCCATACCCCTACCTAGTCTAAGTCAAATCTCTTAAGTCACCATAGTTAGTGTTTACTTCATTACTTTATTTTACTTTCAGGAACATCTTCCATTAACCGACATATACCACATGAGCGAATGTGGAATTCGATGTCATGGAACCCTACAGCGAAAGAAGGTGGACTACTTGCCAGGGTAGTACCAAAACATGAACATAACAACTATGTGGATCCACTAGCTAGTATTCCTATGGGGGAAACATAGTTCAAGAACTAAGAGATATAGTTGGGACCCTCTTTATGCTACATGAATTATAGTCTCAAATATCAAGAGTATATTAGTGATCCTATCTTCCTTATGTGGGAAGTTACACTCCTCACACTAGTTCACTCGGTGCTAAGCTAGAATCCATTTTTTGAAATGTCTTTTAGCCTTTATTGATCATCATAACTTATTTTAGGTCATAGGGTCTACACCTTATATATTCATTATCAGAGCTCAATAGAAATTTTCATGAGTATCATCCTTTCATTCAATTCACACATGTGAGGTTAGCTTATTTACCTAATCATATTATGATAAGGCACATAGGTAAGTCATCACCATCCTTATATCAATACATCTTAGTCAGCAACTCACAAGTTATAAATCAAGAAATTTTAATTCAACATCATACCAATCCTATCAATCTTATCATAACGAGTACTTCAATATAACTTTATCACTAAACACAAGTAATTTTAATTGAAGTAAAGAATTGAGATCACAAGACTTAACCTTATCTCCTTCACAAGACATCATCAAAGGTTTTACCATACACCATCCAATTCAACCCAAAAATGGGTGTAATATCATCACACAATAGTAATTAATACAATAATGAAGTCAATTGAATCACTACACAACAATCCATCACTAGTTCATAACTTAGGGACTTGGGTCAATTTAATCATCTACTTCACAACCTAGGTTAATTAATCATGAACTAGAATATTCGAATTACAATATATCATAAACAAAGTCGTTTAGAAGATTCAAATTCGTAATAGAAGAAAACCCACTTGAAACTCATCTTTATGAAATCAATTTTCGAGGAACCCTTTGGGGAAAGAATTCCAAAGGTGAAAGGTATAACATACCTTATTAATTGATGAATATTGATGTAGAAAATCCCCTATATTTCATTCCTTAGACCTTGACCTATCCTTCAATGGAGTTCTTCTATTTGGGAGAGATCAAGAAGAGAGAAGGAAGAGCGATTGGGTTTTAGGAATTATGAGAGTTGGGTTTAGTTTAATTAGGATAGGGTCTTTGTATAGGTCATTAACTAACTTACTTAGACCTTTATTAACCCCTATATAAGTAACTAACCACATAATTAATTAATTTAATTAACCTAAAATGTGGCAGCAGAACAATGCCTGACCTACGAGACCCCGGCCTATAAGTCGTAGGTTAGTCGACAACCAGTGTCCCTTCCGTGTTGCACCTCCATTGTTTTGGTAAGAGAGTTTACAAAATGTATAAGTGACCATCGCCGGTTTCCATCGACGCTGCATCACTTGGGCTACGCCTCATGGGTTGGCAACCGTCGATGGTACTTTCTTTTGACAACTTTTAGCCAAACAAGAAGAGTCCTCCTCAAGGACCCTTTGGTTGGTCCTTTGGGTGTCATACCTAAACGTTTCGACTTAAAACCAACTATAATACGTTTTATACACATTTCCACCAAATTTCATCATTTTCCGACTCTTAAAACCTTCTCAAATAGACTAAGGCACGCTAGCACCTCTTGAACTAGTTTAAGAACGTCATGGACATTTCTTGACGTTTTGGTTCTAAAACCGCATAAATGACTTATATAAATTATAATTGACTTTAGAACAGTGTTACAACTCTTAGACTCTCATGCTAGGCTCTATATTAGGATTTAGACTTCCAGTGTATTACATGTTGGACAATTGATGATTAGTGGTTACTATGTTTTGTTTAAAAATAGTTCATGTGTTGCCAGTGATATTAAGTCTAGTCAGACTATAGCAGTTGTGACTATGACCCAAAATAACATGTTTCCCCTTAATGTTTCAAGTGTGGAAATTAATGCCTTAATTGCTAAAGGTGTTAATGAAACTCAACGATGGCATCTTTGTTATGATCATTTGAACATCAATGGGCTGAAATTATTCAATAGGAAGAATATGATAGTTGGGTTACCATAAATGGGTGACCTTTATTTATGTGAAGTTTGCATATTTTGGAAACAAAGTAGAAAATCATTTCCTGTAGGAAAATCCTAGAGAGTCGCATGTTGTCTTGAGCTTGTACATGCCGACCTTTGTGGACTAATGAAGACCGAGTCACTTGGTGGGAGTCGGTATTTTCTTCTATTTACTGATGATTATAGCCATATGAATTTGTCTTATTTTTTAATTTCAAATCAGAGGCGTTTGAGAACTTCAGAAAATTCAAGGCACTCGTGTAGAAGCAAACAGGCTGCAACATTACGGCTCTTCACACAGACCATGGTGGTGAATTTTAATCTAATAATTGTACTTTGTTTTTTTTTTCAGAGAATGGATTTGCAGGAATCTTACAACACCAGACTCACCACAACAAAATGGAGTCATCGAGCGAAAGATGTATTGGGGTTAAGATGTCCAGAAGCTAATGCAAGGGGACTTCCTGTTCATTTTTTGGGGAAAAGTTGTGGTTGCAGTTGTGTACATGTTACGCATTTATCCAACAAAAGTTTTTTTAATAGAACTCCATATGAGGCATGGATAGGATGGAAATCATGAGTAAGTCAGTTGAATGTTTTTGCTTGTATAACTTATGCTTTGGTTAATTTACTTTCTAATTTAGATGAAAAGTCACAAAAATACATTTTCATTGGTTGTAGTCCTTAATTCAAAAGATATAGACCATATACTATACTAGTGGCAAAGTGATTATCAGCAAGAATGTTGTATTTAATGAAGAATCTGTTTGATAGTGGAACGACAAGATTCATTCATCCATATTCCGGCTCACACAGATGTAGGGCATACAGGGACACTTGAAACAACAAGTTTTGATTTTTCAGCACCTGGTAGAAGCAATATTGGTCATACTGCTCATGGAAGTAGCAACAATTCTACTCCATCAAGATCTCATTCTTAGCCTTCAGCGTCATCTAGTGAGACGCCACCAACAATGTTCCGGTCACTGCAAGATGTTTATGCATCTTGTAGTTTTGCCCTATTAGCTGCCGAACCAAAATGTTATGAACAAGTTGCAAAGCAATCAGACTGGTAGGATGCGATGATTGAAGAGATTCATTCAATCGAGAAAAATTAGAACTATGACCTAGTTGATTTGCCGGAAGGGAAGAATGTTATCGGGTTAAAATGGATTTTCAAAACAAAGTAAAATGTTGATAAAAGTGTCAAATAGCATAAAGTTTGACTTGTTGTAAAAGGATACTTTCAACAATAAGGCATTGACATTGATGAGATGTTATCACCAGTATCTCACTTTGAAACGGTAAGAACTACTCTAGACTTAGTTGTTCAACTTGGTTGGTGTGTGTACCAGTTTGATTTTAAGTCTGCTTTCCGAAATGGAGGCTTACAAGAAGAAGTTTATGTTTGCAAACCTAAAGGCTTCATTTTTAGTGAAGGATAGAGCAAAGTATACAAATTGAATAAGGCATTGTATGGTTTAAAGAAAGAACCACAAGCATGGTATAGCAAAATTGACTCTTTTTTTCAAGAACAGCAATTCAGGAAAAGTGAAAATGAACCTACACTTCATGTGAAGAAGCTAGGTAATAGTGACTTTCTAGTTGTTTGTCTTTATGTCGATAATATTATATATATGGGCTCTTGTGAATCTATTGTTTCTAAATTTAAGAGTTGCACGATGAGTAAATTTAAGATGTCTGACTTGGGTTTACTGGAAATTTTCTTAGGCTTGAGGTGAGACAAGATTTAGATGGAATTTTTATTTCACAAAGGAAATATGTGACTGAACTTTTAAAGAGGTTCAATATGCTGAATTGTAATCCATCTCCCACATTTATGAATATGAAATACAAGTTGGTACTCAATGATGGTATAGGTGCAGCAAATGCTTTTTATTATAGAAGTTTTGTTGGTGGTCTAAACTACTTATCGCACACAAGGCCCGATATAACATTTTTTATCAGTTTGATTTCAAGGTTTATGCGTAGTTCTTTAATGCAACACCTAGGTGAAGCCAAGAGGATCTTTGAGGACTACGACTAGCCTTTCATCTATACATCATTGCATTCATCGATTAAAAATACGGAAGAATTTAAAACTTTGTAGACCTATTCATACACATCATCATATTCATATCGTATATACATAGACTCGTTCGTATAAGAAGATTACATAGTCTTCTACTTTTAGTTCATACAGATATATAAGATAGAATTAGAGTCATAAAATCCGTCTCATTTCATAAACCATCTAACGAAGACAATCCAAACATGGGCATAGCCCTACAACAATAAGAGTAAGTTACATATAGGATTTATACAACATCCTCTCAAATGAAAAATAGAATCAATAAGAAAGTCTTAATAGCTACATAAATCCATTAGGAAGAATATCGGCATCATCCTCAGGGAAATGAGGACCTACCACCTGGATGATAAGGATATCAAAGTATTTGTCTCAAGCGCCTTGAATCACACTTCAATAGCCGGAACCTAAAAAATATTTGGGAGAAAGGGTAGAAAATGGGGTTATTACTCCACATGTACTAAGTATGAGATCATATGCACAAATACCACCAAAGCATGTAAAAAGGGACATTTTTAGTTAAAACCATGATCCCCTATATTTCTAAGACTTATACACAACACCTCATTTAAGGAAGTCAAATGCATCTCAACATATTTGAACCCAAACCTCATATAACTCTTTTAGTAATGATTAACGTCATATCATAGCAAGAGTTATTACATAAATAGTAAAGTAAGATAACCAATCATAAATCCCCATAGAGTTGACATGTGCAATGATCAAGTAAAGCCCCATAACCCTACTAAATAAAGTAACCCAAATAAGAACTACAATTAGCAACATACTTCAGTCACTTATAGCCTTCATGTATGCATAATTCCATATCTTTAACCCTTTAGGCTATTTACATGTTCGTGAGCATAGAATTCATCATATAAGAGCATTTACATATACATAATATTTACTTCCTAAAGTCCCTATTTAGTCAAATATGTGCAAGACATAGGTAGAGTGCCATACCCCTACCTAAGTCAAGTTAACCCTTCAAGTCGCTTTAGTTAGTTAATACATCATTACTTCATTTTAGTTCAGGGAACATTTACCTTAACCGACATAGACCACATGATCTAAATGTTGAATGCGGTGTCATGAAACCTTACACCGATGGATGGTAGTCTAAGGTAGAACCAAACATAACATAACTATCTAGGTGGATCCACTAGCTAGTATCCTATGGCTGCAATAGTTAATAGACCTTAGGGGATTCATGGAAATATCAACTCTACACCCTAAGTCGGGTCATGAGGCTATCCACCCAGTAAAGACCATAGTGAATCGTACCTTCCAAATTTGGGAAAGTGTCACTCCCTCACTTACAAGATCACTCGGTACTAAGCGAGGTCCCTTTATTGAAATGTCTTTAAATTTTGATTTAATATATCATAACTTAGTTTAAGTAATAGTCCTTTCATCCCAATTCATATAAATTGGGTTAGTACTTTACATATCTCATCATAGTAGGGCACATCAATAAACATCTTCATCCTTGTATCATGTGCACCCTAAGAAACCTCACAACCAAAGTTAAGGTATTTCAATTTAATCATCACTCTATCCTATAAACCCTAATTAAGGTATACTCCAATCAACAGATCATAATCTGATCACAATTAACAACACTTAGAGTAAGAAATAGGATAATCAAGACTTACGAAATAGGATAATCAGGACTTACCAACACTTCTCCATAATTCATCATAAGGGACATCAACCCACAATTCAACTCAATTGGATATCAATTCGAAAGTCACCATATCATAATTCAATATCAACCCAAAACTTTAAGAAATGATATCTAAGTCTATCTTTCTAACCTAGATCAATATTCAAGGATTAGCATGAATGACTACAACTACAATATGGTTATGAAGAGTAGAACAACAACAATTAAAGATGATTTAGCCATTAACAAAGTCAATTGAATCCTACCCATCACAATTCATGTCAAGATCAAGCTTAGGGTTAAGGGTTTAGGAACATACTCTTAGATCAAACCACCCCCAATTACTATAATTAAGTTGATAAACATGTTAATATATCCATTAAAATCTAAATAAATCATAACCAATATAATTCACAACTTCAATTTCGTAAATAGATGAAACCCATAAGAAATTCAACTTTTGAAACCATTTTTGACGGAACCCTTTGAGGAAAGAATCTCAATGGTGAATAGAACACATACCTTAATGATTTCCTAAGATTTTGAAGAAGAATCCTCCCTTTCCAGACCCCAATTCACCTCCTAAGACCTTCAATGGAGTCTTTCAATCTTACAGAGAGAAAGAAGAGAGAAGGAAGAGAGTTTATTTGGGTGAGTTATTATTAGTCTAATGAGGGTCATGGGTATTTATAGAGGGTCTTAAATAAACTTAATTAACTCCTTTAAACCTTATTTAAACCGCCTAACCTCCAACTAATTAAACAAAATTCATTAAAACGTGCAGAAAAACCTACAGACCCTACCGACGGGACCTCGACGACGGTCCGTCGGCGAGTCGACAATGCGTCGCCCCCCTCCATCCTCAAGAACAGTGTATGCCCAAGGCAAAACTTATTGAATTTCTCTATGTGTGGGACGATGGTGGCCGTCGATGCCCCGTCGTCCCTTCTGCCACTACACGCTTCCCTTTTTCTGTGGGAGACACTGGCCTTGACGTCCCCTCAAGCCACCAACGTCCCATCGACCCTTCTGTCAAATCATTTTGACACACTAGAATCCATATGAATCACTTTCTGGACGTTATGGGTGTTCTTGAGTAACCTGATCCTTAAACATCTAGCATGACCTAAATTCGTTTGGATTGACTTAGAAACAGTGTTTAGACCCTGGTACATAATTTTTGAGCTTCATGACACGTCAAGAATTTTCGAAGTGTTACAGCCTTAAAAGGTTGTATGCTCTTCAGGGTCGCTTAGATCAGGAAGGTTCTCGGATGTACTCAATGGTACGTTACAAGTCTTTGACCTTGATGTTTATGCATTATTAGATCCAGGGGATACTCTTTCTTTGGTAACACCTAACATAGTAGTTTAATTTAGTGTCNCCCCCGTCATAAGGAACAGTGGCTTCCATAGGGAAATCTTATTGAAATTATCTAACTGTGGGACAACGGTTGCCGTCGACGCCTCGTCGACCCACCTACGCCCTATCATCCCTTTCTCCACTGCACGCTTCCCTTTTTATGTGGGGCGACGGCGGCCTCGACGCCCGTCGAGCCACCTACGCCTCGTCGACCCTTTCGTTGAAGCACACTGCTGGCAGTGTTGCAGCCAACCAACAAGGGTCCTCCTCAAGGGCCCTTGGTTGGTTCTTGGGGAGTCGTACCTAGAAATTTTGACCATGAAACATCTTTAACATGTGTTACACCTAATATGTCCCAATTCTGACTCCTTAAACTTAGTCAAATCACTACAACACACTAGCATCCTTATGAACCACTTTCCGGACGTTATGGGAGTTCTTGATGCCTTGCTCCTTAAACATCTAGCACGATCTAAAATCATTTGAATTGTCTTAGAAACAGTGTTTAGACCTGCTACACAATTTTTTATCTTCACGACATGTATAGAATTTTCAAAGTGTTACATTATCCCCCCCCTTAGGAACATTCGTCCCTGAATGACACTAACATTCTTTTAAAGGCGAGAATAGACTCAACATAAGCAGCTCAACCAATCCATCGTATCAAAACCAATATGAAATTCATCATTACAATAACGCAAATCTCAAAACTTTAATTATTACCTAAAGGCTCAAACATT
The DNA here is from genome assembly GCF_001406875.1 of Solanum pennellii. Classification (NCBI taxonomy): domain Eukaryota; kingdom Viridiplantae; phylum Streptophyta; class Magnoliopsida; order Solanales; family Solanaceae; genus Solanum; species Solanum pennellii. The sequence goes on from NC_028643.1 coordinate 36,840,699, forward strand.
TCATTATGATGTATCTCCTTCTCATAACACACATGAGCTTAACATACATTACATAAGTCAATTAGAACATAGTCCATTTCATCAAAATGTTACATATAATTACCATACGGACTCATCATATAAAAATGCACCATATAACTCAAAACTAGCAAAAAGCAACATTTTCGAGTTTCTAAATAAACATTACAATGACTTCATTGAAAGCTTATTTGCAAAATTTTCAAAAATGCCTTTTTTTTTTCCAAAACTTACCCAAAAATTGAGAAACCTAAATCCTTAATCATATCGATATAGTTGAAAAGAATGATTAACCTTAATTATCAAAAAGAAGTGGATAACGGGACTTCATATCGGCTTTGGCCTCCCATGTAGCACCCTCAACTAATTGATTTCTCCATAACACCTTTACGGATGCTACTTCTCTACTTCTTAGTCTATTGACTTGCTTATAAAGAATTTGAACCGGAGCTTCGTCATAAGAGAGGTTATCCTTCACACTAAGACCCTCAATACGAAGAATGGACTCGGGATTTCCAATACACTTTTTCAACATCAAAACATGGAAAACAGGATGAACAGAAGCTAACTCATTAGGAAGTTACAATCTATAGGCCACCTCACCATCCCTTTTTTCATATGGCCCCACATAGAGAGGACTCAATTTCCCCGTCTTACCAAATCTAACAACGCCCTTCATTGGTGAAGTCTTCAAATACACTTTTTCACCCTTTTCAATCTCCAACGGTCTCCTTCTATTGTCGGCATAAGACTTTTGTCGACTATAGGCCGTTTCTAATCGATTTATTATTATGTGGACCATATCTAAGGTCTTGTAAATCTAATCGGGACCCAGTATTGCCGACTCACCACCTTCAAACAACCCTATAGGAGACCTACACCTCCTACCATTCAAGGCTTCATAAGGAGCCATAGAGATGGATGAATGAAAATTGTTGTTATAAGCGAACTCTACCAAAAGAAAGAGATTATCCCAATCACCCTTAAAATCGATAATGCAACTCTAAGCATATCCTCAAGGGTCTGAATTGTACGTTTCTCTAGACGATTCGTTTGAGGATGAAAGTGGTGCTCAGCTTCATCTTAGTACCCAAACCCTCTTGGAACGATCTCAAAAATCTAGATGTAAATTGCACACCCCGATTCGAAATAATGGATATTGGAACTCCGTGACGACACATAACCATATCAATGAAGTTCTTTGCATAGTCTTCCACCGAATAAGTGGATTTGACGGGAATGAATTGGGCGGACTTAGTCAACCTATCGACAATCACCCATATCAAATAATAAGATTTTTGCGTCCGAGGAAACCCTACTACAAAGTCCATATTAATTTCCTTCTACTTCCAAGTAGTAATCTGGATCTCTTCTAGTGAGCCACCCGTCTTTTGATGTTCAGCCTTCACTTGTTGGCAATTTGGACATTTAGCAAAGAACTCTGCTATGTCCTTCTTCAGACCTTCCCACCAATAAATCTCCCTTAGGTCATGGTACATCATAGTCGCACCGAGATGAATGGAGTAGATGGATCCATGGGCTTCTTCAAGGATTCGGTCCCTCAACCCATCCACATTCGGAACACATAGTCTCCCTTGACACCTCAAAACACCATCCCCACCTAGGGAGAACGTCTCACTAAGGTTGTTTAGGACATCTTCTTTGAACTCCATTAGAGATTTGTCAAGGCGTTGTTTCGACTGCACCTCAACAACTAAAGATGACCGGAGTTACGATGAACTGTAGCACCCCCATTTGGATAACCTTCAAACCTTAATCCCAACCTGGCCAGTCTATGCACTTCCTTCGCTATATCTCTCTTAGATTCATCAAAGTGGGATACACTACCCATAGTTACACGACTTAGGGCATCTTCCACTACTTTAGCTTTACCGGGTGATAAAGGACACTCAAATCATAGTCCTTTAACAACTCTAACCACCTTCTTTGTCGGAAATTCAACTCCTTCTGAGTGAACAAATATTGGAGACTTTTGTGATCGGTAAAGACATCAACGTGAATCCCGTACAAGTAATGTCTCCAAATTCTTAAAGTAAACACCATGGACACAAAATCAAGGTCATGTGTGGGATAGTTTTTCTCATGCATTTTAAGTTGCCTAGAGGCGTAGGCAATAAAATTCCAATTTTGCATCCCCAAACCTACCCGGGATGCATCACAATAAACAACAAATCCCTTTGAACCTTCCGGTAAAGTCAACACCGGAGCACAAGTAAGTCTATCCTTCAACAATTGGAAGCACTTCTCACACTCTTCCGACCATTCAAACTTCTTGCTCTTTTGAGTCAATGTGGTAAACGGTGATGCCATGGATGCAAAGTCATCCACATATCACTTATAATAGTATGCTAGGCCCAAAAAACTCCTAAAATTTGTCGGAGTCAAAGGCCATGGACACTTCTTTACCGCATCAGTCTTCCTTGGATCCACCTCAACTCCTTTACTAGAAATGATATGCCCAAGGAATGTCACCTACCTTAGCCAGAACTCATACTTACTATATTTGGAGAATAATTGGTGTTAATTAAGGGTTTGCAATACCACTCTCAGATGACCCATATGATCTTCCTCACTCCTTGAGTATACCAGGATATCATCAATAAACCCAATGACGAATGAATCTAGGTATTCCCGAAACACCCTGTTAATTAGGTCCATAAACACCGCAGGAGCATTCGTGAAACCAAAGGATATCACCAAGAACTCGTAGTGCCCATACCTAGTCCGAAAGGCCGTCTTTGGGACATCCTCGCCTCTCACTCTAAGTTGGTGATACCCTGACCACAAATCTATCTTTGAGAATTAACTCGTCCCTTGGAGTTGATCAAACAAATCATCTATCGGAGGAATAGGATATTTATTCTTGTTAGTAACTTTGTTGAGTTGACGGTGGTCTATACACATTCTCAATGACCCATTTTTCTTTTTGACAAATAATACCGGAGCACCCCATGGAGATATGCTAGGCCTTATAAAACCTTTGTCAAGCAAATTCTTAAGTTTGGCCTTCAACTCTTTTAATTCAGCCGGAGCCATCCGATATGGAGGAATTGAAATGGGATTTATTTACGGTAGCAAATTGATAAAAAAAATCAATTTCTCATTTGGAAGGAACACCGAGAAGGTCATTAAGAAAACCCTCCAGAAAATCACTCAATACGGGGACCGACTCAATAGAAGGACTGTCGAAATCCAAATCTTGGACTCTCACAATGTGATAAAGACAACCCGTAGCAATCATTTTACATGCTTTTAGGAAAGATGTGATGCTACCTCTAGGAATAGAATTCCCACCCTTTCACTCAACAACGGGTTCATTTGGGAAATTAAACCTCACCACTCTTGTCCACAATCGATAGTAGCAAAACTAACATGTAACCAATCTATACCCAAAATGACATCAAAATCAAGCATGTCTAGTTCAACTAGATCCACATTAAAAACTCTATTAGGCAATGAAATAGGAAAATTTCAATAGACTCTTTTAGCAACAACCGACTCTCCCACCGGAGTAACACTAGAAAAGGCTCATGCAAAATATCGGGTAGAATATCAAACCTTTTAGCTACTAGAGGTGTAACAAAGGAGAAAGTAGCACCCGGATAAAGTAAGGCATACACATCAATAGTAAGGATTTTTAACATACCGGTCACCACGTCGGGAAGGTCTCTTGCTCACCCCTAGAACGAAGAGGATAAAAGTGGTTCTTCTTTGGAGCATCACTAGAACCACTTGGATGTCCACCCTTCTCTTGCCCTTTAGAATTAGGGCAATCTCTCACCTTGTGCCGACCTTTCCAAAACCAAAGCATTTGCGCGGCCCAAGGAGGCAAACACCAAAATTCTTCTTTCCACATTCATTACAAGATGGCTTCTTTATTGGTGATTTCGCACTATTCCCTTTTTGAGCTCCTGGCGTCCAACCCTTCTCATTTCTAGCCTTAGGAAATTTGGATGGAACTTGATTTGAGAACCTCTTCTTGAATCGAGGCTTGTCTTGAATTTAAAGCCTACTTTTTGTAGTCCCACCCTCAAAAGACCTTGCCTTCCTTGAATCCCTAACCTTCGTTTTTGCCCTTGACTCCTCAACTCTCCTATCATGCACCATAAGAAGACCAATATTCATATTATCATGAAGCATCGCTGAATTACATTCTTCTTCCAAGTCTTCTGATACCCCTGTCACAAATTGACCCATCTCGTCTCTAGGATCGGAGACTAGGGAAGGAGTATATCTAGACAATTGAATGAACTTCAAGGAGTAATCATGAACAATCATGTCTCCCTGACGAAGGTTAATGAATTCCACCACATTTGCTTCTCTAATCTCTCTAGGGAAAATCCGGTCAAGGAAAGCCTTCTTGAAGATCTCCCAAGTCACCAGCCCACGTCGAAGATGCTTATTATCTCTCCATTGCCCATATCAAGTTTGGGACACATCCTTGAGTTGGTATGTGGCTAACTCGGCCTTCTCACTTGAATACACCCCCATAGCAAACAATACTTTATAAACCTTGTCAAGAAATTCTTGGGGGTCTTTATCAACCTTAGACCCATAGAATACAAGAGGGTTCATTTGAGTGAAGTCCCTGAGTCAAGAAGCCATAAACTTGTTGATGAACTCTCGGGGAAACCTCCCAATTGGCTTGGGAAGTCATAGATTGGGGTTGAACTGTTGCAGCTTGAGCTTGAGTTGTAATGTCTTGAGCCATTTGAGCAATAATAGCCCTAATCTAAGCCTCTGTCATAGGTGGAGGGCTAGCCGGAGTTTGATTACCAACAACATTCTCCTCAAGGGGAGGAACTTGATCACCACGGGGAGGAGCTCCTGCATTAGCAATCTCCTCCTCATGTCTTCTAGCCGCATTCAATCGAGTATTCATTTCCTATAACCAAAACTAGGTTTAGGTGAAATCACTTAAAATACACTCTAGAGGTATGATGATGGATTTCCAAAATGAGAGTAATTCCTAAGCATCAAGTAAGTCCCTATTCATAAGTGTAGAGTTCTTCAAAATTATGAATAACAACCTACGTAGACGTGGTAGAGAAAGACATCAATTCAAGGATATTCAACCTCATGCTCTGATACCAAGTTTGTCACATCTTGGTTTACCCCCTAGACGTAACCAGCGTCGTCGTCCTCGTTGAGGACTAAGACTAGCCTTTTAGCTTTACATCATTGCATTCATCGATTTAAAATACGGAAGAATTTAAAACTTTTTAACTATTACTAATTGGAGGTTTACATAGACCTCTTCATACATACAATCATATTCATATCGAATATTCATAGACTCGTTCATATAAGAAGATTATATAGTCTTCTACTTTTATTTCATACAAATATATAAGATAGAATTAGAGTCATAAAATCCATCTTATCTCATAAACCATCTAACGAAGACAATCTCAACATGGGCATAGCCCTATAACAATAAGAGTAAGCCACATATAGGCTTTATACAACATCGTCTCAAATAAAAAATAGAATCAATAAGAAAGTCATAATAGCTACATAAATCCATGAGGAAGAATATCGGCATCATCCTCAAGGAAATGAGGACCTACCACTTGGATGATAAGAATATCCAAGTCTTTGTCTCTAGTGCCTTGAATCACACTTAAACGGCCGGAACCTAAATTTTTTGGGAAAAAGGTAAGAAAATGGGGTTAGTACTCCACATATACTAAGTGTGAGATCATATGCACAAATAACACCAAAGCATGTAAAAAGGGACATTTCGATTAAAACCATGATCCCCTATCTTTCTAAGACTTATGCACAACACCTCATTTAAGGAAATCAAATCCATCTCAACATATTTGAACACAAACCTCATATAACTCTATAAGCAATGAATAACGTCATATCATATCAAGAGTTATTACATAGTTAGTAAAGTAACATAACCAATCATAAATACCCATAGAGTTGACATGTGCAATGATCAAGTAAAGCCCCATAACCCTACTAAATCAAGTAACCCAATAAGAACTATAATTAGCAACATACTTTACTCACTAATAGCCTTCATGTATGCATAATTTCATATCTTTAACCCTTTAGGCTATTTACATGTTCATGAGCATAGAATTCATCATATAAGAGCATTTATATATATCATCATACATATACATAATATTAACTTCCTAAAATCCCTATCAAGGCAAATTAGTTCAAGACATAGGTAGAGTGCCATACCCCTACCTAAGTCAAGTTAACCCTTCAATTCGCTTTAGTAAGTTCTTACATCATTACTTCATTTTAGTTCAGGGAAGCCGACATAGACCACATGAGATAAATGTTTAATGCGATGTCATGAAACCTTACACCGATGGAAGGTAGTCTAAGGTAGAACCAAACATAACATAGCTATCTAGGTGGATCCACTAGCTAGTATCCTATGGCGGAAACATATTTAATAGAACTTGGGGTCATGAGGCTATCCACCCTGTGAAGACCGTCGTGAACCGTACCATCCCAATTTGGGAAAGTGTCACTCCCTCACTTACAAGATCACTCGATGCTAAGCGAGGTCCCTTCATTGAAATGTATTTAAATCTTTATTAAACATATCATAACTTAGTTTAAGTCATAGGGCCTAGCTCTTGTATAATTACCATCATTGTAGCTTAATAAGAATTTCATGAGTAATAGTCCTTTCATCACAATTCATATAAATGAGGTTTAGCACTTTACATATCTCATCATAGAAGGGCACATTAATACACATCTTCATGCTTCTATCATGTACGCCCTAAGAAACCTCACAACAAAAGTTAAGGCATTTCAATTTAATCATCACTCCATCCTATAAACCCTAAGTAAGGTATACTCCAATCAACACATCATAATTTGATCACAATTAACCACACTTAGAGTATGAAATAGGATAATCAAGACTTACCAACACTCATCCATAATTCATCATAAGGGCCTTACCATCAACCCACAATTCAACTCAATTAGATATCACATCAATATAATTCGATAATCAACATGATAATGAAGTTAGGAAAGTCTCAATATCATAATTCAATATCAACCCAAAACATTAAGCAATGATATCTAAGTCTATCTTCCTAACCTATATCAATAATGAAGGATTAGCATGAATGACTACAATTTATTACAATATGGTTATGATAAGTATAACAACAACAATTAGAGATGATTTAGCCATTAACAAAGTCAATTGAATCCAACCCATCACAATTCAAGTCAAGATCAAGCTAAGGGTTATCATACTCTTAGATCAAACCACCCCCAATTACTATAGTTAAGTTTATAAACATGTTAATATATCCACTAAACTCTAAAGAAATCATAACCAATACAATTCACAACTTCAATTTCGTAATTAGATGAAACCCATAAGAAATTCAACTTTTGAAAACCATTTTTGAAGGAACCCTTTGAGGAAAGGATCTCAAAAGTGAATATAACCCATACCTTGATGATTTCTTAAGACTTTGAAGAAGAATACTCCCTTTCCAGCCCCGAATTCACCTCCTAAGTCCTTCAATGGAGTCTTTAAATTTTAGAGAAAGAAAGAAGAGAGAAGGAAGAGAGTTTATTTGGGTGAGTAATGATTAGACTAATGGGAATTATGGGTATTTATAGAGGGTCTTACATCAACTTAATTAACTCCTTTAACCCTTAATGAAACCGCCTAACCTCCTAACTAATTAAATGAAATTAATTAAAACATGTAGAAAAACCTGCAGGCCCTACTGACGGGACCTCGACGACGGTCTGTCGGCGAGTCGATGATCCGTCTTCAGGAACAGTGGCTGCCCAAGGGAGAACTTACTGAAATTCTCTAAGTGTGGAACGACAGTGGCCGTCGATGCCCTGTCGACCCACCTACACCCCGTCATCCCTTACGCCACTACATCCTTCCCTTTTTATGTGGGGCGACGGTGGCCTCGACGTCCCATCGAGACACCTACGCCCCGTCGACCGTTCCGTCGAAGCACAATGTTAGCAGTGTTGCAGCCAACCAACAAGGGTCCTCCTCAAGGGCCCTTGGTTGGTACTTGGGGATTCGTGCCTGCACGTTCGACTATGAAACATCTTTAACACGCGTTACACCTAATATGCACCAATTTCGACTCCTTAAACTTAGTTAAATCACTTTAATACACTAGCATCCTTATGAACCACTTTCCGGACGTCATGGGCGTTCTTTAGTGCCTTGCTCCTTAAACATCTAGCATGACCTAAATTCATTTGAATCGGCTTAGAAACAGAGTTTAGACCCTGCTACACAGTTTTTGAGCTTCAGGACACATCTTGAATTTTTGAAGTGTTACAATCTTGTGATATGTTTTTGACACAACAAGTCACGAAATTTGGTACTCAAAAGTATCAGGTTTCAGTTTAATTAGCTCTATTGATAGTAATTGGACAAGTATCTTTGATAATCGCAGGAGAACATCTAGGAAAGTTTTTAGTCTTGGCTTTGGAGCAGTATCATGGAGTTAAAAAAAACAAGATATAGTAGCTTTGTCATCTTCGAAAGAAGAATACATAGCTGTAACTTCAGCATGTCATCAAGTTATTTGGTTAAGGAAACTGTTAGCAGAACTTCAACAACAGCAGATTGGTCTAATGGAAATATGGTGTGACAACAAGGTGACAATTGCTATGACAAAAAATCATCTTTTTCATAATAGAACGAAGCACATGGACACTCGCTATCACTTTATTCGCGATCTAGTAAGTGGTGGAATAATCTCACTGAAATTTTGTGGTACAAATAAACAAATTGCTGATGTTTTTATGAAGTCTCTACCCCGCAACAAGCATCACTTCTTCAGACGACAAATGGAAGGTTGTTTTTTTGAAGAAAGGATAAGTGTTGACTAATTCTTCAAAATAGTTAGGTTGCAGAAATTAGGTTGTGGGTCTATTTTCTATGATTAGTGGGTTTATATTTTACTTAGTCAATGAAATTATATTCTTATGGTAGTGGACAATGTTTACTACTTTTCCTTGTTTTCCATTATTTGTGTGTTGATTTATTTATACTTTAGTAGTTAAATTGTAAGCCTATAAAGGGCAAAAGAAGTTTTGGTGTTTAAGTAAGAAAGTTTTGAAGTAAAAGAACCCTTTTGTGGTTAATTGTAAGCCTATAAATAGTAAGAAAGTTTTGTAATAAAAGAAACCTTTTGTCTCTCAAACTCTTTAATTTATTTTTGTCTTTTCATCCAACAATATATGCTAGAAATATTTTCCTAATGGAAGTTCTGCCGTCACACATGTTGATATCAAAATATGAAAATATTAAACTTGCAGTTCCTACATGTGCTTAAGAATATTGACATTGAATTTTAGTATTAATGTTTGAAAAAGCTGAATGAAATCAAGAATTTATTATCCTGATATTGGTACATGAGGTCAATTATAGAGGACTATGAGAGCCATCAAAATGTGATATGCATCCATAGGCATTTTGCTTCTTAGAAAAACATATGTTTTTGTAGTTTTCTTTCGTCAAGTTGTCAAATTTAACAGGTGGGTCTTCTTCTGTGAAGGATAGCTGATCGGTAAACTTATAACTTCACCTTTTCAACTTCTTTATAATTTGCATTATTGTAGCCTTCTGAATCCTTAGAATTTCTTCCAATTTCTGTTGATGAAAACATTGATGGAAATATTTATTCTTCTTTAAGGATTATACTCCTTAAGGAGGTTCATGGTGAAGCCGCCCTTATTTCCTTTAGAGGAACCTACTGAAAGAGTTTCAACATACTCATACATCATGAAGATTTACCACAAAAGTGGTGGCTCTCCCTGCAGTCGAAACTGTGAGACACAAGTTATTGTTGTGATCTCGACCTAAGTTAGTCTTGTTTCTGTTTAGTGGTTTGTACTCATATAAATAAGCAACCACTTCAATTTCGAACCAAATTGTCTCCAGAATTTATTACGCGTGATATTCTACCTAATAATAAAAAATGAAACCTTTTTGTGGGAATAAGATGAAACGCAGTGATGTTGCATAAATCATTAAATGTTCCAATAGGTTCACATCAACTCTTCCCATATTTAAGTTGTTGCTTGAGTAAAAACTTCGTTTATAATTCTTGTACAAAGTATTTATGTATGTATGTATGTATGTATATATATATATATATATATATACATTCTCCATTGCTAGCTAATAGTTTGATCTCTTTGTTTTGGTCTTCCCTTTCTGTAATGCAGCTTCTTCGTTCTCGCTTTGCGTTTGTGCAGTTGTATAGGCTTCTAAATACAAGGTAATGTTTTTCTTCCCAAAACTAAATTTGTGTAACTATTATGTGCATTTATAACTTTATAATGTGAGAACTTCTTGCTAATATATTTTTTATTGTGTGTGATAATGAATAATTGGTAGAAATATAATATTCAATTGTCGAATAAAAACCAGCAAATAGATCCAAACTCTGAAAAGCAGAGGGCAGTAAAAAAGCTATACACTGACCTATATAAAATGAAGCATCCTAGCAAAAAATGAAAATTTCCTACCGAGAACTTTAACCAATAAAACTGATTGAGCAGACAACATTTTGCTGCTAACTCAACCATCTCTACATCTTCCCTCAAGCAGCTACATTCTGCTGAGAAACATCCGATTTAGAGAGAAGATCGCTTATATCAATTTCGAATTAGGTCAAAAAATTACACTGATATTTCTTTAGCAAAATATTATATAAATATATGCTAAATATATCTACATGGCATGCTCAAAATCGATTTTTTATGAACAATGTAATAAAAATATTATAATAACGCAAACATCCATAAATTACCATATGTTGAAACCCGTTCAAAATGTAATGTTTGTGGTGTGAAAAGATTTGAATTTGAATCAACGAGTTTTTGTTGAGGCAAATGTGCCATTAAACTAGTATCTCACAAACTTCCACCAGACATGCAAAATAGAAATCAAAGCTATCTGAACTTATATAAGAACCTACAAGAACATGTTTGCATTCACATCTCTAGGAGTAAACGATGATAATGATTTTTCGAAAAGAAATAAAGAAATCTATACATTTAGAGTTCAGGATAAGATGTACAATTTTACAGAAAATCGAATATCAAGTGGTGAAAGAATGAAAAATCTTTATCTATACTATTTTGACACTGAAAAACGAATTGAAAAATCGAATGACATCTTCTGGTAAATTAAATAAACAAATTATCGAAACTTTAATGGAAATCTTACAAGTTAATTTGTATTATATATTCCTAAATTCTTTAATAAATATTCCTGAACTTTTTGATTTATATGTTCTCTTAAATTTGATGTTGGTCAAAATCAACGTATATATAACTTACCAACTACATCATAGGTTGCAAGAATATGGTTAGAACAAAATATTAAGTACAACTATGTTTCCACACCTCATCTCAGAATATATATAAAAAGTGATAGAATTCAATTAGTAAATTATTATTTAAAATGTTATGATTCATTATAATACCATTGTTTTTCCTTATTGTGAAAATGGCTAGAATTGTGGTAGTAAAAAAATAAACCTCTAACTACATATTCGGCTACACAAACACACTGTAAAATGAACAACTACTGAATGTTAAAAATATGGCCTCGATTGATGAATTTCTAAATTTAGATGATGGAATTAAACTAATAGGTGAACAAAAAAGAGAAATTGTTTCTTGTCGTGAATATTATTGTTATAAACTTCATATGAGATATGATGAGATCACTATTCTGCATTCGGGTAGATTATTTCAAAAATATGTGGTAGATGAATAGATCAAAATCAAAACTCAAAGACTTGATTTTACTTCTTTTAACCAAGACTTCATAAGAACTGATTTATTAGGGGCGCTTTTGGATGTTCTACGCCATGGTGAAAGAGAGTCCACCCAAGTATCTAGAAATAGAATAATACCTCTCAGTATTATCGGTGGTCCTAGAGATATGTTTCGTTGATACACAGATGCTATGACTTTATTCAGCGTTTCGAAAAGCCTGATCTATTATTACCATGACTTGTTATTCCTCTTGGCCTGAAATTAATGAAAATTGACTCCCAACTGACCAAGCCCAAAATAGACCTGATCAAATTTGTCGAGTATTTCGAGCAAAATTAGAGGAATTAAAAAAATATATATTGACTGCACATAGGTAAAGTTGTTGCATATATGTATACAACAGAATTTTAAAGGTCAGGTGTTCCTCATGCTCATTTTCTTATTATACTTGAATAAAATACAAAATATAGCACCTGAAGCATATGATTAATTCGTTTGCGTTGAGCTACCAAATTCCAAAACAAATCCTCTTTTATTTGAACTTGTTCGTTTACATATGATACATGGTCCCTGTGGTACATTCAACCCAATATGTCCTTGTATGAAAAAAAAAGTTTATTGTAAATTAAAATATCAAAAAGTATTTTGTGCACAAACAACTAAAGGTAAAAGTTCATACCGAATATATTGAAGACGAAATATAGGACAATATATAAAAATTGGAAATCATCTTCTCGATAACTCATGGGTGGTTCCTTACAATCCATATCTGCTCTACAATTCAATTTTCATATGAATTTTGAGATTTGTTCTTATATTAAAATTGTAAAACATATATATAAGTATATATGAAAAGGATACAATAAAATTTCATTTCATTTACACACTAACAACACATATATAGAAATTGATGAAATAAAAGAATATCAGTAAGCTAGATGGGTATCCCCACTCGAAGCTACATGGAGTATATATGATTTTCCTATTAGTGAAAGGAACCCATGTGTATATCATCTTCAGCTCATCTTGATCGACAACAACTTGTATATTTTAAAAGCACTGAAATATTGATAAAGTAATAAATAATCCTATGATTAAAAAAACTATGTTGACTGAATTTTTTGCAATGAACAAAGTCAATAAATAAGCTATGACTTTAAATTTATTATATAGAAAATTTCCAGAATTTTTTGTGTGGTCAACTTCATACAAAATGTGGACGCGTCGCAAATAAAAAAATGTAATGGGTCGCATCATAACTCGTCACCCCAACTAAAGGAGAAAGATATTATCTTAGGTTGTTTTTAATGAATGTCAAAGCACCTAAATCATATAAAGATTTGCTTATTTTCAGTGGAGAATATTGTAGTCCATTTAGAGAATCAACAGAGAAAATAGAACTGTTATTTTGTGACAACAATTTAACAGAATATATGTCGGAAACGGCGACTTATCAAATAACTTCTAGATTAAGGCATTTGTTTGTTTGTTTTTAGCTTATTGTAATCCAAATAATCATAAAGAGTTATGAAAAAAGTTGAAAATTCATTGTCTGAAGATTTTAACAAGTATCCAGGTCTATCTTCGAAGGAAGTTCGTTATACATTACTAAATAATATTAACGAAAATCTTTATTCAATGAGTTGTGATAGTAATGAATTTGAGTTAACTCCACAAATCATAAAATCTTCTAAAATATGGATAAAGTTGTACTTATCGAAAGAAATATAATTGTTAGTGAAGAAGATTTGATATTACAATGACAAATTAAATAAAGACCAACAAGTAGCCTACAATAGAATTTTGAATAGAGTTATTTTCAATAAATCAGGGGCTTTCTTTACTTTTGGCCTAGGTGGAACCGTTAAAACTTTTTTGCATCGTGTGTTGTTGGCTACTGTAAGGCATTGAGGATTTGTTGCTTTGGCAACAATAGCTTTCGGTGTTGCAGCCTCGCTTTTTCCAGGAGGTCGAACAACCTATTCCTGTTTTAAAATTACATTTAGAAATTGATGAAAATATTAGTTGCAATATTAGTAAACAAAGTTCATTCGAATCTTTAATTCGAGATGGAAAATTAATAGTATGGGATGAAATTTCATTGGCAAAATTGAAAATGATTGAGATACTAGACTTGCTTCACAGAGATTTAATGGAAACAAATATTCTTTTTTATGGAAAAGTGGTTGTATTTAGTGGTGACTTTAAGCAGACTATGTTTGTTTTTTGTGGTGGTAAAAGAGAAAATTTTGTTTATGCAAGCTTGCTTTGCTCTAAAATATAGAATGAACTTGAAAAGCAATTATCTGAAAATATGCGAGCAAAAATAGATCCTGCCTTCTGTCAATATATAATGAGAATTGGCTATCGAAAAGAAAAAACAACCATCCATGAAAAATTGAAATTCTACGTTCTTTTATTATTCCTTTTACTAATTAAAAAGATTTCTTAAGTATTTTATTCAAAGTTGTTAATCCTAATATATACATATACTTCAAATATTTTTTTCATTATTTTTGTTCTGTTCTAACAACCAAAAATAATTTTGCTAACGAAATAAATAACATGTTGATTATGCAATCTCCATCTAATATTCAAGTATACATTGCTACTGATGAAACCTTTGATTCAAAAGATCAAAGTGAACATGAAGACTTTATGCATACCTTAANTATATATATATATATACTCCAAATATTTTTTTCATTACTTTCTGTGCTATTCTAACAACCAAAAATAATTTTGTTAACGAAATAAATAACATGTTGATTGTGCAATCTCCATCTAATATTCAAGTGTACATAGCTAATGATGAAACCTTTGATTCAAAACATCAAAGTGAATATGAAGACTTTATGCATACCTTAAATCCTCCAGGATTGCCTCCTGACAAGTTATCTTCAAAAAAATATTGTTCAATTATATTACTAAGAAATCTAAATCCTTCAGTGTGTTTGTATAATGGAACATGATTAATATCCGATGAATTTAAATTACATATTATATGTGCCACAAATTCTAATTGTGATTTTAAAGATACTCGTGTATTTATTCTAAGAATATCATGAAAAGATACCCTTCCATTTTAAAAAATACAATTCTCAATACGCTTATACTATGTTATGACTATTAACAAAACTTAAGGTCAAACCTGTTTTTTCTCATGGCCAACTATATGTTGCATTATCAAGAGCTAAAAGTTATAACTGTATTAAGTATTAATAAGACCTCCAATAGTTGAGGATAAAATGATTGTTCTACACATAATGTAGTTTATGATGAAATTATTGCAAAAGCTTTTCTTTAAATTGATATTGTTTAAATTTACGGTACCAAAAATCCCTTTATTTTCTTCGACAACTTTACCTTTAAATCAATTTATATTATGTTATGTAACTCTGTTACAATCTCTATTCTATGTGTTCATATCGTTATTCTGCACTACCGATACCACAATATTGTAGTCGCAGATCATGTAATGGAAGAAAGATTAAGCATAAATGTCGCTACTAGAGAAACCAAAGAATGGACAGTTAAGGTGCAAGTCGTTGATAAGGGCCGACATATAGATAACCTTCAAAAAAACCAATAAGTATCAACTCATGATTCTTCAAGATGAAGAGGTACGACATTGCTTTCATCACATCCACTTAGATCTTCCTTAATTTTCCTTGTATGTTTTTCAGCCATATTTGTTCAAATTTATTTTGCCTCTTTTTATTTCATTTACTATATTTTTTTCTACAAATTGTCTTATTTAAGATGTATATGTGTATGCATTTTTATGTTCTTTTGTTTTCCTTGCACATTTCCAGTTATGGAACAACAATATTTGCGATCTTGGAACTCAATCCTCACTTAATATAGCTTTGCAGTTACATTTATCCATCGCTAAAACAATTGTCATTCTCCATTGGTCTTTTCACTCTCTCCTTTTATAACTCAGTTATTTCCTATTTAGCTCACTCGCTTTCTCATGAGTAAAGCAAATAGAAGCTCTATTAGTTGTAAAAAAATCATTGTCTGCTGTCAAATGAAAATGCAATTCAAGTAGAATCCTGTCATTATTCCTGTAGACAGTACTGACACTTCAGATTTGACAATTCCTTTGAAAATGCTATTGGCCTTCTCAAGACTTGATTTACCCTTACTACAACTTAATATATACCTTCATGTTCCTGTCATATCTCTATTCTCTTCAATTATGAGGTCATATGCAAAATCTATGAGCTAAAATGATTTTAATTTTACTAACAACAGGTACATTACTTTTAGACTTCGTTCATTTAGCTTCAATCGCATGTGTTATCTGGACACTTCTATTTTCTTTGTTGTTTCTTTCTACTCTTAATTATCTCTTCAGTCATTTTCGTTTACTACTGAAGACTCCAAGCAAAATCCACCAAATTTTGTTTGATTCACCTCTGTTCCCTAAGTAATTTGGATAAAATTTATGTAGAAATTGATAACTGCTTTGTATAGTTTAGCCATTTATGTAGTATTTTTGCTCAATAGTGTTAGCCTCAATGAATATTATGTTTTTACACTTGTTTGCACTTGCAAAAAAATGAGCATCAATATAGTGTTTTATTATTCATCATCTGAACACAGCAGTAGTCCCTTTCTCTGTGTGCAACAATTCGGCCTACTACCGCCCCTTCCCAGGAATTTTACTCGGTGTATCATAAATTGACTATCTTCAAATGACACTGGTCCAATGTGCACATGCCCCTTTTATGTATCTTTAGGATATATTCATTGCTGCCTACATACATTTTGAAGTTAAAACTTGAAAATATTAATTATGAAAATAATCATGCTTTATGCTTGGAAAAAATTCAACTTCCCCATGTAAAAATAAAATCCTACAAATTTTAAATTCAACACAATTTGTCTAGCCACATAACAATATAATATATCAGATAATGTTTTCCATAGGAAGCACAAGTCCAAGCAATTATGTACGACAGCTATATAAAAAATTATACTGTATTGTTTCTTACATATCATACCTAATTGGTATCAGTTGCAAGTGTTACCAAATCAAACCATGCATATGAAATTTCAATCAACACTTTTCTTTGGACAATTGACAAAGGCACTCTCATTCAACCAATAGAAGAAGTGGAGCCGCCAAAAGATTCACTGCCACCACCAACACGACTTATTCTAACAATATTCGACACCTTCCACCATTAATCTGAAGGATTAGAATTTGGTCTTACAAAATTTAACAACCTATACTTCTCATTAACTACAATTGTTTAGCAACCTCTACTTTTTTTCTAATTTATACACTACTTCTCTCCAAGATATTCTTGCCATTGTGGTCAACATCGCCTTGCCAACATGCGCAGCTAGTGGATCTAGAATTTAACAATTGACTATAATGGATAATCATTAAGTAAACATTATTACCATCTTCAATTTTTCTTTTTTCCTTTGAAACATTTATCACAAATTAACTATATTACAAATTGATCATAACGGCACTTTTAAAACAGTTTTTCGTTCTTTTTATCTGTTACTTGTTAATTTAAATTACATTCATCAAGTAAGTTATTGAAACATCTAATCCTTAGGTTGAAAAAAATGATTTGAGTTGCATTTGTAAAGTAACTGTTGGGATAAAATGTTGTGACGAAAAGATAGAAATCAAAAATCTAACAATAATGAACACCAAGTTTAACGTAAAAAAAACCCTTCAAACCGAAGGTAACCACCACGGGATCGACAAGATTCAAATTGTTTCACTATACCAATAATAGGGTTACAAATATTCTTCGAATGTCTACACAACAAGTGTCAAAATAGAACAAATAATAGCTACACTAACAAAAGATGAATAGAAAAAAACACCACCCAAACTCAGCTTCTGTTCGAGACCTAGAATAGGATCTTACTGTCGTCCCAATACGATCTCCACCATAATCAACCACCAAGATGTCAGGAAAAGTCAATCCAAATTTTAGCCCCATTCAATTGTTAGTTAATTGGTAAACACAATCTGAACGTTGCTGGTCGGAGAAAAAGATTGCAGCAAAAGAACCTTTTTCTTGTCTCTTTTCTCTTGTTGAAAGCTCTCTCAAAAACCTCTCTTCTGTTCTAATGTATTTCAAAGACAATACCAATGAGAAATTAAATTATTCTCTCAAGACCATCCTCCATTTATTGAGTTGTGCTTTTCCTTACAAAGCCAAAACCAACTACAAATAGGATTACAATTCCAATCCTTTCCCTAATAGAATTGGAAACCAATTAAAAAGAATAATTCCAATCATTTTTTAAGTAGGATTAGGCCATGGTCCTTTTGATGGAACATGGCCAATAGCCCAACAAACTCCCCCTCCAGCCAAGGGCCAAATGAACTTCAAGTGGAGGAATTTTGGACAGGCTTCCTGCCTGCCACACTTCTACAAAACTCATGTTTGTCTACGATGAGTTCTTTCCACTTATCTCTATGATTATCTAATATGACTTCATCATAACCTTCAGGTTCTCCCATGTTAGTCAATAGAATATACTCATCATGAGGATAACATGTTGAGCTTCGCTTCTCTCTAGTAGACCTTCTACAAGAATTATCTAGAGCATCCGAAGAGGTCATCCCAACATGAATTGGTTGATTATGAACCACAACATCATCAGTAGGAACATCTATATGTTCTACACTATGATCATTATCTTGGGTTACTTCATGTGCAGAAGATGTATCAATAATAGAAATTGGATCAACATTAACTAAGCTCTCATCAGTTTGAGAATCTGGTTTCTTAGTCTTGTCAATATCTTCAATAGTTTGATCTTAAAAGAACGCAACATCACGACTTCTAATGAGATTCTTATCAATTGGATCACAAAAGCCATATCCAAGCTCATCTTGACCATAACCAATTAAGATTCACTGCTTAGTTTTAACATCCAATTTCGACCTCTCATCTTTTGGAACATGAACACAAGATTTACACCCAAACACTTTCAAGTGATCATAAGAAACATCCTTATCAAACCAAACTCTGTTTGGAACATCACCATCCAAAGCAACAAAAGAAGACAAATTGATAACATAAGCAACAGTGTTAAGTGCTTCAGCCTAAAAAGAATTTGGAAGTTTATCCTCTGAAAGCACACATCTAACTCTCTCATCTAAAGTTCTGTTCATCCTCTCTGCCAAACCATTTAATTGAGAAGCCTTTGGAGGAGTCTTCTGATGACGAATTCCTTGCGATTTGCAGTAGTTGTCAAAGGGGCCAATATACTCACCACCATTATCGGAGTGAGTACAGTTCAATTTTTTTCCCGTTTATCTCTCATATAAGTGTTGAAAATGTTTAAACACATCAAGCTCTTGATCTTTGGATTTTAAAGTATATACCCAAATCATGCGAGAACGATCATCAATGAAAGTAGCAAAGTAAAGTGCACCACCTTTTGACTTCACTTTAAAAGGACCACACAAATCTGAGTGTACTAGATCCAATAGCTCAGACTTTCTTGAAGGAGGATGACTGTGAAAAGAAACTCTTTTATGTTTCCCTACTAAGCAATGAACACAACTTTTCACCTTTGCTTGTTTCATAAAAGCAAGCAAATTCTTCTTAGCCAAATAGGTGATCCCCCTATCGCTCATATGACTAAGCCTCTTGTTCCACAATTCTGATAAAGCCTCGCTCTCCACCAAATTTATAGAGTCACCAAGAATCTATCCTTATGTCACGTATAAATTTAAATGCTTTCTTCCTCGAGCTAAAATCATTGAGCCTTTGGTGAAATTCCATTGGCCATTGCACAAGTCATTATGATAGCCATCATCATCTAGTTGTCCTACAGAAATCAAATTTATCGGGATGTTTGGAGCATGCTTGACATTTTGAAGGACGAACGTTGAACCAGTATTGGTTTTCAAACAAACAGTGTCAAGTCCAAACACCTTAACCTCACCAGCATTACCAATCTTTAACACCTCAGAGTTAACAAAAGTATAAGATGAAAAGAAGTCTTTTCTTGGTGTGACATGTGATGTGCCTCTAGAATCTAGTATCCAACTTGTATCTTGAGATACAAAATTTATGACGTCTTTATCACAAGCAAAGAGAAGGTCATCTTGGACAACAGCAACAACATTATTTTCATTATTTTCTTCCTTTTTCTCTTCTTTAAGATCTTGCTTCAATTATTTGCAAAATCTTTTAATGTGTCCTTTTTTTCTACAATGATAACATTTAATATTTGGATTCTTGAATTTGACTTGCTTCTGCTTTTACCTCTACTCCTCGAATCTCGTCTGATGTCTCCCTCTCTTCTGTATAAAGAACATCTGAATGTGAAGATGTGTCTTGAGATTTTCTTCTAACCGCTTCATTCAACACACCACTCTTTGCATATTCCATAGTCACCTTTCCACCAGTGGAAGAATTTGTTAAAGAAGAACGAAGAGTTCCCTTAAAATCCGGTAGAGTATTAAGAAGACAAAGTCCTTGTACTTCATCAATAAAGTTAACACCCATTCCTGATAGTTTATCAAGAATACCCTGAAAATCATTTATATGATCAAGAATAGGATTGGCTGTATTTAAAGGTAGTCAATTGTTTTAACAAGAACAACTTGTTATTGCCAGTTTTTGAAGTGTAAAGCGTCTCCAACTTTTCCCACAATGTTCTAGCATGTGTATAATTCACAATATGGTTGTGAACATTATCTTCAACCCATTGTCTTATATATCCACATACTTTTCGGTGCTCAAATTCCCAATTTTCATTGGTCACATTCTCGGGTTTATGAGCAGAAAAAACTGGAAGATGCATCTTCTTCACGAATAATAGATCTTTCATCTTGCTTTTCCATATGTTTTAGTTTCTTCCGTGTATACATACCATCTTGATCATATTTGTCCTCCACATAAATAACCTTAGCTCTGATACCAGTTGTTGTGATGAAATGATGAAACCGAAAATCTAACAATAAAGAACACCAAGTTTAACGTGGAAAAACCCTTCAAACGAAGGTAACAACCACGGTAGTGACAATATCTTAATTGCTTCACTATACCAATAAGAGGGTTACAAATATTCTTCGAATGGCTACACAACAAGTTCCAAAAGAGAACAAACAATAGCTACACCAACAAAGATAAATAGAAAGAAACACCACCCAAACACAGCTTCTGTTCGGGATCAAAAACAGGATCTTGATGATGTACGAATCTGATCTTCACCATTTAAATCAACCACCAAGATGTCAGGAACACTCAGTCCAAATTTCAGTCCGATCCAACGGTTAGTTAATCGGGTAACACGATCTGAACGTTGCTGTTAGGAGAAAAAGACTGCAGCAAAAAAACCTTTTTCTTCTCTCTTTTCTTTTGTTGAAAGCTCTCTCGAAAACCTTTGTTATGTTCTAATGTCTTTCAAAGACAATACCAATGAGCAATTGAATTATTCTCTCAAGACCATCCTCTATTTATAGAGTTGTGCTTTTCCTTACAAAGTCAAAACCAACTACAAATTGGATTACAATTCCAATCCTTTTCCTAATAGAATTGGAAACCAAATACAGAGAATAATTTCAATCCTTTTTCATGTACGATTAGGGCATGGGCCTTTGGCTCGAACATGGGCAATAGCCAAACATAAAAAACAACCTTCAGGCTGAAAAAAAATTGTTTTGAGTTGCATCTGTGAAGCGGTTGTTGCGAAAAAACCTTAATTTTCAATCTTAAAAAAATTGTTCGAATTACATTACTGGAGTAACTATTTGAAAAAAGCTAATCTTCAGGCTGATTATACACAATTTAGTGTGAAGTTGAACTTAGTGCAACACAATTTCTTAGAACACTATGCACTCTAAATAACATAGACATCATTTTACACAGAAATAAAAATTGTAATTTCACTTTTGAGGATTGTGATTTATCTGATTGTTGTATTGGTTTTTTCTGGATTCTGTGTGTTAACTTTGTTATTTCGCCTGAAAGTTACCATTTTGCTTTGTTCTATTTTCTATGTGGACTCTTAGCACCGTCTATCTTACTCTTAGTATTATGGTTTGAACACATCATATTGACAAGGCTTATAAGATCTTTCATTTTGCTCTATGGTTGTATTATGGTTGCATTCTCTCAATTCTCCTCCTCCAATATCTTATTTATAGGGGGTGTACATGACGGGGTTGATTCGGATTTTTTAAATATCAAATCAAACCATTTGTATAAAAGTTTTAAATTTATATATCAAACCAAACAAATAAAATTCTAATTTTTGGGGGGTTTTCAACCTCGGGTTGAATCAGATTTTTCAAATACCAAACCAAACCATTGTGTCAAAATTTTAAATTTCATAAATCTAACCAAATAATAAACCTCGATTTTTTTCCCAGATTTTTGAATTTTCAGGTGAAGTTAACATACAACATATTATTAACTTGTATTTCAAATATTTCTGTTGTCCAACAAATATACAATTATCTAAGATTTTTCTTTAAAAATTCTCCCTCCGTTTAAAAAAGAATGACATCATTTCCTTTTTAGTCTCTTTCAAAAAGAATGACCTTTTTTTGTAACATTTTAATTCCAACTTTCCAAGTGGTATGTTTAAGGTCACAAGATCAAAGGACAATTTTGTATATTTAACCTAACTTTAATTTAAGGACCACACGATACAAAAGTTTTCTTTATACTCTTAAACTCCGTGTCAAGTCAAATCAGGTCATTCTTTGTGAAACGGAGGGAGTAACACAAAATATGAGATGATTATTGATGTGTCACATCTGGGTTTACCCCCTAGACGTAACCGGTGTCGTCATTCTCTTTGAGGACGAAGACTAGCCTCTTAGTATTACATCATTGCATTCATCGATTAAAATTATGGAAGAATTTAAAACTTTTTAACTATATCTAATCGGAGGTTTACATAGACCCTTAAATACACATAATAGTATTAATATCAGTATACATAGACTCGTTCATATAAGAAGATTACTTAGTCTTCTGCTTTTATTTCATACACACATACAAAATAGAATTAGAGTCATAAAATCATTTTCATCTCATAAACCATCTAAAAATGACAATAACAACATGGGCATAGACCTACAACAATAAGAGTAAGTCACATATATACTGTATACAACTTTGTCTCAAATCAAACATACAATTAACGTGAAAGTCATAAAAGCTAAGTAAATTCGTAGGTAGAATATCGGCATCATCCTCGGGGAAATGAGGACCTACCACTTGGATGATGAGAATATCCAAGTATTGTTCTCAAGCGCCTCGAACCAAACCTCAACAATCGGAACCTAAAATGTTGGGGGAAAGGGAAGAAAATGGTGGTAGTACTCCACATGTACTAAGTATGAGATCATATGCGCACATAACACTAAAACATGTCAAAGGGACATTTAGTTAAATCATGATAATCTGCCTCATCAAAGACTTATGCATAATCAATAGTTAAGGAAGTCAAATGCATATCAACATACTTGAACCCATAATATCATCACAAACATGAATAAGAGTTATCACATAATTAGCAAAGTAAATCAACAAATCATAAATTCCCATGGAGTTAACAAGTGCAATGATCAAGTAAAGCCCCATAACCCTACTCAATTAAGTAACCCGACAAGAACTACAATTAGTATTATACTCCTCACAATTATAACTCCATGTATTCATAATCTCATATCTTTAAAAATTTAGACTATTTACATATTCATAAGCATAGAAATCATTATATAAAAACATCTACATTTATAACCATTCATATACGTAATATTAACTTCCTAAAGTCCCTATCAAGGTAAACTAGTGCAAGGCATAGGTAGAGTCCCATATCTCTACCTAAATCAAGTTAAACCCTTCAAGTTACTCTAGTTAGTTTATACATCATTACTTCATTTTAGTTTAGGGAGCACTTGCCTTAACAGACATAGACCACATGTGCTAAATGTGGAATCCGATGTCATCATACCTTACATCGATGGAAGGTGGTCTACCGGCCAAGGTAAAACCTTAACGTAACATAGCTATCTAGGTGGATCCACTAGCTAGTATCCTATGGTGGCAACATAGTTTATAGAACTTCGGGGATTCATGGAAACATCAACTCTATACCCTATATTGGGTCATGAGGCTATCCACCCCGTGAAGACCGTAGTGAATCCTACTTTCCCTATTTGGGAAAGTGTCACTCCCTCACCTACAAGATCACTCGGTGCTAAGCTAGGTACCTTTATTGAATTGTCTTTGAGTCTTGATTTAACAATCATAACTTAATTTAGGTCATAGGGTCTATCCCTTGTATAATCATCGTCATTGTAGCTCAATAAGAATTGCATGCGTAATTGTTCTTTCATCACAATTCATATAAAGGAGGTTAGCACTTTACATATCTCATTACAGTAGGGCACATTAATACACATCATCATCCTTATAACATGTGCACCCTAAGAAAACCCTAAACAAGTCATACTCCAATCACAACATTATGATTTAACCATAATTAACCATGGATTGAAGTAAGAAATATGAATTACAAGACTTACCAACCCTCCTTCATGGTTCATCAATAGGGCCTTACCATTCACCCACAACTCAACTCAATTAGGGTAGAACATCAATTTAATTCAATAACCAACATGATAATGAAGTTAGGAAAGTCATCATACCATAACACAATACCAAACCAAAGCTTGAAAGCATGATATGTAAGTCTATCTTCTTACCCTAGATCCACACTCAAGAACTAGTATGAAAGACTACAATTCATTACAATATGTTCATGATCAGTGAAATAACAACAATCAAATATAAGCTAACCACTAACAAAGTCAATTGAATCAAACCCAACACAATTCATGTCAAGATCAAGCCTAGGGTTAAGGGTTTAGGATCATGCTTTTCAATTTGGATCAAACCACCCCCAGTTACTATAATCAATTTAATAAACATGTAAATATATTCATCATACCCTAAAGAAATCATAAACAACTCATTTCATTGCTTCAATTTCGTAATTGAACAAAATCCATAAGAAAGTCAACTTTGGAAAAACCACTTTTGAAGGAATCCTTTGAGGAAAGAATCTCAAAGGTGAATAGATCTCATACCTTGATGTTTGATCACAAATTGATGGTGAATCCGCCCTTTTCCAGCCCCTAATTGACCTCCTAGACTTGGCTTTAGTGGAGTCTTCTCATAGAGAGAGAAGGAAGAGAGTTTATTTGAGAGTTGTTTTTAAGTTAATGAGGGTCATGGGTATTTATAGTAGGACTTAATCAACTTAATTATCCCCCATTTAATCCCCAACTAACCCATAAACCTCCTAATTAATTAAATAACTAAATTAGAAACGTGCAGATTTTTAATGACCCTCACAGATGGAACCCCGTTGACGGACCGTCTGTGAGTCGATGCACAGTCCCCCCTCTAACCTGCACTCCGTCGTCCTGGTCAAGTTATGCAGGCGAGGGCTCCTAGAAAATAGCCTAAGTGTGGGAAGACGGTGGCATCGACGCCCCGTCGATCCACAAATGCCCCGTCGACTGCCTCGTTGATGCACACTGCCAGGCAGTGTTGCATCAAAATACCAGGGTCCTCCTCCAATTGTCCAAGTGTGAGACGACAGTGGTATCGACGCCTCATCGATCCACACACGGGCCTTCATCTGTCCCGTCGATGCACACTGCCGGGAAGTGTTGCATCAAACTTTCAGGGTCCTCCTCAAGGGCCCTTAGTTGGTCCTTAGGGAGTCGTACCCGGAAGTTTCGACTACCAAACACCTTTAACCCATGTCACACACATTTTAGCCAAGTTTCCTATAAATTTTACTCTTAAAAAACTAGTCACAAAGGCTAAGATACACTAGCACTCTTGTGAACCAACTTTCTGGATGTCATGGGCGTTTCTTGAATGTCTTGGTTCTTAAACACCTTGCATTACCTAAATTAATTTAAATTGGCTTAGAGGCAGTGTTTAGACCTTGTTATACAATTGTTAAGCTTCACGACACGCCTAGAATTTTCAAAGTGTTACATGATGACATAAAAATATTTAATTAAAAATAATAATGAAATCATCATATACAATAAATATTGTAAAGTCATAATGAAAATGATCATAATTTTTTTTAAAAAAACAAATCATGCTAAAATAAGTTTTATAAGTATTAGCTACATTACTAAATATTTAAGAAAATTAAAATTAGATTATGTATTTTAATTATCTAAACCAATGTAAAACTAAAGAGCAAATGTTCAATATTATTGTCATTCTTAGTGTTGAATTAATTCTCTTTTTGCATTAGTATTAATTTGATTTTGATTTAAGTTTTATTATAATTATCAATATCTATGAACTAAAATCTTTATTGGACCATTTTCAATTCTAGGTTTTAAACTTGAAATAATATATTAAAAAATAAAACTATAAAGAGTGTAAGAAATACTTTATAATTATATCAAAGTAAATATTTTTATGTACAAAGAAATTTTAAAATAACATATATACTCTCGGATTGATTTGGTCTCGGGTTAGGTTTTTTTAATTAAATTCAAAACAAACCAAATATAGTCAATTTTTTTCCAATAGCAAACCAAGTCAAACCAAACCGCTAGTCGGACTTTTTTTTTCAAGTTGACTCGATTTGCGATTTTGTTCGATTTTCTGTTCGATTTTGTACACACCTACTTATTAATATATAAGTGACTGATAAAAACCTACATCATGTAATACTATTATATTGTGTAACCTTGTGTATACTATGTATACTTTTGGGAATAGTAATATATATAAGTGACTTATAACTAACTATTTCATTCAATTTGATTCCAATAGTAGCTTTTTTTTTTTGTAAAATGCAATGCAGCAACTACAATCTTTTTTTATTCTTTTTTTCCAGGAAGAAACCCAAAGAGATTACACTTTGGGAAAGCTTTATTGATCATGATGGGATAAATATTGCGGAACAACTTCTTCAATATCCAATCATCCTGGCTAGAAAAATTACAAAATCAAAATCATTTGTACGTAAACATGCACACTAATATCATATTCTTATAAAGACCAAAGCACTGAAATCACATTCAACTATTCCAATATAAAAGATTAACAAGCAGGTTCTCCACAACAATTCAAATCAATCCTCCAGACCCACATGTTGCTGCACTCATAAAATGCTATTTGCTTCCACAAAAATTAAATACCAACAAATACATATGCATGTCCATAAATTTATATTCCTAGGGCCAAATTAAATATGCAGTTACTAATCGCATACACTAACAAGAGTATAACTTCAACAGTTTTTCTTCAGCTTATTCCTTTTGAAAATGAGATCATGTCAATTGTCAACGCACATCAACATCTTCTGGTAAGAACAAATGCAAATTTCACATATAGTCATATAGTCCTTTTCTTCACACTTCCCCACGATCTTCGAGGGCCAAATAGTTAGCATACATGCCGAATTTTCACTATCGAATGAAAATCAACATTTTTATATTTTAGCTTGTTCAACATGCAAACAAATGTTTACTAGACTTCATTTACGAAGGAGATTCAACTTGTCGCTGTTATACAAATCTTATTCCAAGGTATAACAATGTTTCTTTAACAAATCTGTCTGCACCCTAAAATCCTCTTTTTACCTTTCCACCTAAATTGCTTTTTTATATGCTTTACATCCTCTTATCCAAGTTTACAACAGATGCCAATTTGACATCACTATTACAGACAGCAGTGGTTTAGCGATAGCACTAATCGCAGACTAACTTTCTGAAACAATGTTGCATCTTACTTCAGAAGAAATCTACGTTATTCGCTGCACTAAAGTACATTTTGCGGCTAACTTAAATGAATACAATGTAAATGCCTATTGTTAACTAATCTTTTCTCATCCATAAAAATTTTCAAACGCCTCCCCTATAAACAAATGTTGCCTCCTGCAAGACAATTAACTGGAAAGACATTCATCATTCAAATCAAAAAGTCATTTGCTAAAACATGTGGAACTCGTGGAAAACTAATTATCTTGTCATATGCTGAAAAAGAAAACACCATCATCGCCAGCTCCAATGAACACAGCAGCAAGCAACAAAAGGACGATCGAAAATCCTGTTGAAAACAAAGAAGACAAGGAAGGAAGAAGAAACTTCCCATCGCAGGCATGCTCCAGAGCCCAAAACTCACCCTCCAAAATACTGTTACAAGGTATAATAACTTTTGCATAAAACTATGTCATTTTGCCTTTTCAAAACAGCTACTTCCTACTTTCGAAACTTCAACTAACTGCTATATTTTAACTTTTTTTATCAGTGAAAAGATTTCACAATATGGTTGGAGCCATTTTCTATTACTGCAGCAAGCACATCCATAACAAATCTTCTTTTATGTAAATAAAATTTACATACCTATGTTATAAAAACATGGCTCCAACAACTAATATATAATTTTTATTTTGTTACAATTGTTATATATTACTTAATACGTCATCTTCGTATATGAACCTCACTTGATCCACTTCTAGTAGTACCAGATAAAAGGAGTAAGAAGACATTATTATTATTATAATAGATATAGAAAATAATTAACACCAAAAACTCTACTGTGCTTGAGTATCTTTCAAGAAAGTTCATAAACAGCACAAGAATAAGCTGAAGAGGAGTGTAACATAAATAAAAAGATTATATCAATCCACTAAATATAATAAACAACTTACCAAACAAAATAGGGTGCAATACATTCACATATAATTCCATTAGTTACCTAATAAATTCAATGAAATTAATCACCTTCAAAAACACAAACATATATTACAAGTAACAATATAATATTATATAAATATTTTAAAAAGAAAAAGAAAATAAAAATATAGATTTCAAATTGAGTAATCACCTTACATCAAAATAAATGAAAAAAGAATTGGTAGATGGTAAATAACTTGTTATTTATCATATGGTGGATACAAAAATATTTGAAGAAATTTTTTCAATGTCATATATATATTTGCTCCAAGTTTGTAACAGTTGTGATAGTTCAAAGGTCTTAAAGATAAGTCATAATAATAGAATAAAGTTAAAACCGTGACTTTTAAGAACATTCATTTCTTTGCTACAATAATAGATAAACAATTTCAAATTGTTTCCACCAGACGACGTGGGCAATATAATCCAGTGCCCTTTTTTTCTTCTGATTAATTGCCTTTTAAATTTATTATGTATATTAGTAGTTAATTGTCTTTTGCATTTCCTTGATCCATATGTTACATACAGTTATAGCTGAAAAGAATATGATTAGATTTGTCCAGCTATAACTTTTTAAGGTAAAAAAATACGGGGACTATTTAATTGTTTCTTTAGTGAGTAAATTATTTTTCTTTATATAAAAGAAAATCTTAGGCAAATCTACATGGAGTGGAGTCACCACAAACAAGAATTTCCTTTTAAATTTATTTATTTTCAAAACTAATTTTCCTCAAACAAAGGTCCTTTTTAGCATGATTTCGATAGTTTGTGTGCATACTATTCCATACATAGTACAAGTGATGTGGTCACCCCATTTCTCCCTTTTTCCACAACATCTTAGGTTCTGGTCATTGAAGGGTTTGTGACCACTTTGAAGGAAAGCTTGGATCATTTCTCCAAGTGTGGGTATGTTCTCATGTTCCGAGGATGATGTCTATCTATCACTCTACCTATGTTACATTGCTCTATTCTAAAGACACTCATTTCACTCATGTTGTTTCAAGATATTATTGTAAGCCCTAAGAGTCACTTTTATATTTGTGTAAGGGCTGTGGCCATATTAGTCTATTCCGTTTAGATAATTTAATATGAGACATCCCTTTTGACACTATACTATGTATGTTGTTTATATGTGGCATAAAATTAGATCACTATGTAATCTTCTTATATGATGAGTCTATGTATACTTGCTATGGATATATTATGTGTAAGAGAGATGTCTAAGTAAACCTCATGAAGAAGATGTGGATGAAAATTTTTAATTTTCCGCACTTCTTAACCTATGAGTGTAATGATGAATGCTAACTAGTCCGAGTCCTCTCCGAGGACGAGGACACCGATTACGTTTAGGGGGTACTTCTCAAATGTGACAAACTTGGTATCAGAGCATGAGGTTGAATATCCCTAGAAATGATGTCTCATTAAACCACGTCTATGTAGATTCTTATTCACAATTGTCAAGCATGCCACACTTATGAATGAGAGACTATGTGATGCTTAGAAACTCTCATCTGCTTATATTCCTATGTCGTGACTCTAGAGTCTTGTTATGTCCTTAAACCTAAACCATTCATCGTGGTTATAGGTATGAGTACTCGAGGAGTATTTGCTAGAAGGGTCGATGAAGAAATGGCAAATGTGAGAGCTCATGACAAGAAATTGCCTCCACAAGACAACCAAGTGCCTCCACTCGAAAAAGTTGCTATGGATGATCAAGTTCTGGTTGTTCCTCCACTGATGAGCGATTGAGAGATAAGGGAGGCGTTTCTCACTTTGGCCCAAGCCATGACCTCTCAAGCTAATGTCGTCACTTCTCAAGTCCAAGACATGGCGGCCCAAGTGAATAGGGAGGTTGGACCTCGAGTGCCTCAATATGCTAACATTGTGGCCTCACGTTTGATAGACTTTACTAGAGTGAATACACCTATGTTCTTTGATTCGAAGTCGGAGGAGGACCATCAAGATTTCCTCGATGAGGTCTATAATATTCTTCATGCTATGGGTGTGATCTCAATTAAGAAGGTCGAGTTGGTGGCCAATCAACTAAAATATGCGGCCCAAACTTTGTACGTGCAATGAGGGATAATAGGGCACTAAGATGTGATTTGATGAGTTGGGAGAATTTCAAGAGGGCTTCCTTGATAGGTTCTTTCCTAGAGAGATAAGGGAAGCTAAGGTTGAAGAATTCACCAACCTTTGTCAAGGAGGTATGAGTGTACTTGACTTCTCTTTGAAGGTTACTAAGTTGTCCAAGTATGCTCCATCCTTGGTTTCAAACCCAAGGGATGAAATGAGTCGTATTCTTACGAGGGTGTCTGATAACTTGGTGGAAGAATATCGTTCATCTACGCTTCATGATATTATGAATATCTCTCATCTCATGGTTAATTCTCAACAAGTGGAAAAACTAGGTGAAGGAGGAAGAATAGGGAGGCTAAGAAGGCAAGGTGTTAAGAAAGTTGTTTTTCTAAGGTTAGGCTTAACACTCAAGACAAGCCGAGGTTCAAGAAGAGGTTTTCTAATGATGTTCCTTACAAATTTCCCAAGGCTCACGATAATAGGGTGTCTAACCCTAAGTATCAAAAGGGAAGAGGTACTAGTTGACCAACTAACAAGTCACTTGTGGAATGTGTGGCAAGAAACATTATGGTGATTGCCATGTTGGGACGGACAATTGCTTTTGGTGTGGCAAGAGTGTCCACAAGGTTAAAGATTTCTCTAATTTGAAGGGGAAAGACAAAGGAAGTGGGCAAGCTCAAGCTAGTGGTTCTAATGTGGATGATCCAACGAATACTCACTTTTATGCTCTTAACTCTAAGAGTGCACAAGAGAGTTCTTCCGATGTGGTGACAGGTATATTACAAGTATTCTCTATTGATGTTTATGTTTTACTTGATCTTGGTGATAAATTATCTTATGTTACTCCCTTGGTCGCTAGGAAGTTTATAATTTGCCCGATATTCTAAATGAACCTTGCACGGTAACTACCCCGGTAGGTCAGTCGGTGGTTAAAAAGAGGTTATATTGAAATTGTCCTATAATGTTGTCCAATAGAGTTTCTCATGTTAAATTAGTAGAACTTGATATGGTCGATTTTGATGTCATTTTGGGATGGATTGGTTTCATTCTTTTTTTTCTTCCATTTATTATAGAACATGAATTTTCAGGTTCAATTTTCCAAATGAACCCGTCTTAGAGTTGAAGGGGGGAAATTCTATTCCTAGAGTTCATATCATTTCTTGTCTTAAGGCTTGTAAAATGATCTCAAAAGGGTGTTTAAATCATATTGTAAGAGTCAAAAATTTAGACTCCGAGAATCCTCCCATTGATTTAGTCCCCGTAGTGAGGGAATTTTCGGATGTCTTTCCTAATGATCTTCCCGAAATCCCTCTCGAACGGGAAATTGATTTTTGTATTGATTTGCTTCCGGATACCAACCCTATAACAACCTTATCGGATGGCTCTGGATGAATTGAAAGAGTTGAAGGCTCAACTCAAATATTTTCTAGACAAATACTTTATTAGACCTAGTAACTCTCCATGGGGTGCACCGGTATTGTTTGTGTAAAAGAAGGATGGGTCCTTCAGAATGTGCATTGATTATTGCTAACTCAATAAAGTAACTACTAAGAACAAGTATCCTCTCCCTCGGATTGACAAATTGTTTTATCAACACTAAGAATCAAGCTACTATTCTAAGATTGACTTCAGATTGGGATATCACCAACATAGGGTGAGAGGTGAGGATGTACCAAAAATGGCATTTCAGACTAGATATGGTCACTATGAGTTCTTAGTAATGTCTTTTGGTCTCACTAATGCCCCAGCGTCATTTATGGACCCCATGAATACGGTGTTTCAATGTTACCTAGATTCAGCTGTCATTGTGTTCATTGACGAAATCTTGGTATATTCAAAAAATGAGGGTGGACAAACAGACCATTTGAGAGTGGTATTGCAAGTTATTAAGGAAAACTAACAATTTTCCAAGTATAGCAAATGTGAGTTTTGGTTGAGGTCCGTGTCATTTCTTGGTCATATCATCTCTAGTGAGGGGGTTGAGGTTGATCCAAGGAAAACCGAGACAGTCAAGAATTGGCGTAGACCATTGACTACAACCGACATTAGAAGCTTTTTGGATCTAGCGGGATATTATAAGAGGTTTGTGGATGGTTTTGCATCCATTGCATCTCCCTTTATTACCTTGACCCAAAAGAGTATTAAATTTTAGTTGTCAGAGGCATGTGAAAAAAGCTTCCAAATCTTGAAAGAGCGGCTTGCCTCCTCTCTAGTGTTGATTTTACCAAAGGTACCAAGGGCTTCATTGTGTATTGTAATGCATCCTGAGTGATCTTAGGGTGTGTTCTTATGCCACATAGGAAAGTAGTAGCTTATGCTTTTAAGATACTTTGGCGCATGAGAAGAATTATTTAACTCATAATAATAAGTTAGCGGTCATGGTATTTGCCTTGAAAATATGTAGGCATTATTTTATATGGTGTTCATGTCGATGTGTATACGGACCTCAAGAGTTCTCAATATGTGTTTACAAAGAACGAGTTAAATCTCCAACAATGAAGGTGGTTGGAATTATTGACGGATTACGATATGTGTGTTCTCTACCACCCCAGGAAAGCCAATGTGGTTATGGATGCTCTACGTCGTATAACCATGGGTAGTGTGTCTCATGTAGAAGAAGCCAAGAAAGACCTAGTGAATAATTTTCATAGGTTGGCTTGTTAGGGTGTTAGATTGGAAGATTGTAAAAATGGTGGTTTTATGTTCCATCATAACTCCAAATCGTCTTTGGTGATTGAGGTAAATTCTAAGTAACCATTGATGGTGTTGAAGGAATCAGTTCTTGGTAAGATTAATGATTTATTCTCCTTAGGGAGGATGGTGTCTTCAGGTATCAAGGAAGGTTGTTTGTATTCAATGTTAATGACATGAGAAACTGGATTCTTAAGAAAGCTCATGGTTCTCATTATTCAACTCATCCGGTTTCTACAAAGATGTATCATGACCCTAAAGAATTGTTTTGGTGGGAAGGCGTAAAAGGGGACATAACGGAATTTGTTGCAAAATGTCCAATTTACCAACAAGTAAAAGTGGAGCACCAAAATCCAAGTGGTTTACTTCAAGAAATACAAATTCCCACTTGGAAATGGGAAGATACTAAAATGGACTTCGTGGTAGATTTTCCTCGGACTCAAAAGCAACATGATTCTATATGGGTAGTTGTGGATGTGTTGACCAAATCCGCTCATTTTATTCCCGTCAAGTCACATATTTGGTGGAGGATTATCCAAGGATCTTCATAGATGAGATTGTATGTCGCCATGGTACTCCGTTATCCATCATATTGGATAGGGGTGCACAATTCACATCTAGATTATTGAAGCCGTTCCATAAAGGGTTGGGTACAAAAGTGAAGCCAAGCACCGCCTTGCATCCCCAAATGGATGGTCAATTGGAGCGTACTATTGAAACCCTTGAGGTATGCTTAAAACTTGTATAATTGATTTCAAGGGAAATTGGGTTAAACACTTGCCTTTGGTTGAGGTTTCATAGAATAATATTTACCATTCATCTATATTTGGTTGAGGTTTCGTATAATAATAGTTATCATTCATCTATATATATGGCTCCTTTTGAAGCCTTGTATGGTAGGAGATATAGATTTCCAATGGGATGGTTTGAAGTGGGCGAGTCTTCACTCTTGGGTCCCGAATTGATTTAAAAGACTTTGGAGAAAGTTCATATGATAAAGAATCGGTTGAAAGCAGCCTATAGCCGGAAAAAGTCTTATGTCGACCATAGAAGAAGGGACGTAGAATTTGAAGAGGGTGATAAAGTGTATATAAGGATTTCACCCATGAAGGGAGTGGTGATATTTGAAAATAAAGGAAAGTTGAGTCATCGTTATGTGGGCCCTAAAGAAATTTTGCAAAGGGTTTGCAAGGTTCTATACGAGTTGAGATTACCTAGCGAATCTGCTTTGGTTCATTTGTTATTCCATGTATCCATGCTTAAGAAGTGCATCGATGATCCAAGTCCATTCTTCCTATTAAAGGTCTACGTGTAGAAGAGAACCTCTCCTATGAGGATTTTCCGGTTGAAATCCTTGATAGATAAGTAAAGAAGTTGAGGAACAAGGAGGTGGTTTATGTAAAGGTGTTATGGAAGAACCACCTAGTTGAGGAAGCAACATGGGAGGCCGAGGCTAATATAAAGTCCCATTACCCTCATCTCTTTGTTGATTAAGGATAGTTATTTCTATTAAGAATGAAATAATGAATAAATTCAACTTGACTTGTTTTGCAAAGATGTGCATGCTTACGATATATGTTTTTGCTAAAATGAAGTGTTATGTAAAAAAAATACTCTTTTGCTTGAACTTATTCAAGTATTTGGTATGTTGTATTCCTGAACTGATATTAAGCATGTTGAGATGTCGTGAAAATGAATTTTGGCATAATTGACTCTTTAATGATATGCTGAGCTCATGTTGTTGTGAAAAGGATATTTCTCAAGTTGTGTTCTTCAGCTCTTATGTGTAGTAATTAAGGTTATGAATTGTTATCTGTAAATTCTATGTTGAGTTGTAACTCTTGCTTTGATATGTTGTGGTTTTTTGGGGTGCTAGTAATGAGTCTAACCTTTCCCTTCAAAAGATTTTTAATGTCATTTGGAGATGAATGTTCCTAACCGGGGGCGGGGGGATAATGTAACACTCTGAAAGTCTAAAACATAATCTAGAGCCTCGGAAGAGTCTCTAAGAGTTGTATTACTATTTTGAAGTCAATAATAGTGTATAAAATCCATTTAGAAAGTTTTAGAGTCAAAACGTCAAGGAACGTCCACAACATCTGGGGACTAGTGCAAAAGGTGCTAGTGCGCCTTAGCCTATTTGATGGGATTTTAAGAGTCGAAGTTTAATGAAATTTTGTGGGAAGGTGTTAAACATGTATTTGAGTTTGTTTACTATCGAAACATCTGGATATGATTCCCCAAGGACCAACCAAGGTCCCTTGAGGAGGACCCTTGCATTTTGGCTAAAAGTCATCTAAGACAGTAGCCATCCACGACGGGCAGGATACGAGGCGTTGTCCAATAGACGGGGCATCGCCACCGTCGATGGTAACTTATCCATTTTCATGAATGGGTCATTTTGGTAAGTCTGTGAATACAACAATGATTGCACAACACGGTGGGCATCATGGCCGTCGACTGACCTACAACCTATATGTCGGGGTTTCGTAGGTCAGGGTCACTGTTTGCTGTCAAGTTTTATTTAGTTCATTTAATTAAGGTAGTTAGTTATGGGGTTAATTAGGTTTTAGGGGTTGTTTAATTAGGTTAGTTTATTAACTATATAACCTACCCTAAGGCTAAACACTACTTAACACCTCTCAATTCTCATAACCCAATTGTTCCTCCTTCTCTCTACTTCTTTTCTCCAAAAGAAACTCCATAGAAGACCAAAGTCAAAGAGGATTATAAGGAATCAATAAGATTACTTTTCTCCATCAATATGAAGGAAATTGAAGGTGTCAAACGATGGTTTCCACTGGCAGGGCATCGATCGAACGATGACCCATGCTGGAAAGTCATCGTTTGGGTAAGATCCTTTAAAATGTGATATTAATCTCCCAAGACTAAGTGTTCATCGACGACACCACCTATGGGGCATCGACCATCCTACTGGGAGTCGATTGCCCTCCGTAGATGGGGATGTTTTGGACAGTCTTGGCTCTTGAATTGGGTCCTCCTCAAGGACCCTTTTGTTGGTCCTTGGTGGTGGTTTTTACTTTAAGTATATGAATGTTTATATATGTATATTGTTATTATTTCCTTTAGGGCATAACGTGTGAAGTAAAGTGATGATGATGATGGTCATTTTGATATATTTTGGGAAGTTGGAATTGTATATGTTGGAAAGATTATGTCTAAATGAAGTATGTTAATATGTGAAGCACGCTAAGTGTGTGAACATTTATGAATGAAGGTATGATCATGTTTAGGATTCCATGTTATGAAAATTGTGATTATGTTAAAAGTGAGCTAACATGTACTCACACACACACCCTTTGAATGAATAAATAAAGTTAATGAGGATGAATGGGGATTGTAGGGTGGAAACTCTTCATGAGTAGATATGAAGTGTCTAGACCATTCCCCACTATTCCTAAAGAAGTTTAATAAATTAAAAAGAGAGATTTTGGGGGTGAACGCTCTTCATGAGTTGAGATGAAGTGTTCAGTAGCAAACTCACTATGCCAAAGAGCTTTTTAAGATAGGTTGGAGGTTAAATACCCTTCGTGAGTTGAGATGTTGTATTCAAAAATAACCTCTAAGTATAAGTACCCTGCATTAGTTGAGATGTGCTACTAAATAACTATCTCTTAACCTATAATCAATGCATGTTTAAGACTCTATGGGGGAATCATGCATAGCACCGAGAGAATTTGAAAAAGGGGTGGGTACACTTCATGAGTAAAGATGTTTTATCCAATGTACCTCTTGAGATGAGTACTCCTTGTTAGTAGATAATTAGTTCCTCAGAAGAGATCTCCTTATCCTGTAATTATGCGCCCGCATAGGAGTAGATATTGGAAAATTCATGTAAAGGCTCAAGAATGACCCTGCGTTAGGAAAGTTGGGATCCCTCATATGTTGGGAATTAATACTGGGATTCCATGTCTAGCTCTCATGGTCTATGTCGGTTAAAGCTAGCCACCACAAATTAATGTAATGAAGTATGTCTTCTAAAGGGTGTACTACTTACGGTAAGAGGTGTTATATGATGCTATGTATCCATTGCACAAGTAGGCATTTGGACGGAGTCTTGGTGTGACCTTATGTGGAAATGAATGAATGGTCATTATGTGAGGTAAATGAAGTAATGTGACATTATGTCTAATGAAAGTAAAGCATGTTGATTCTATGTCTAAGATTTATAAAGTATGATGATTTATGTGTAAGGTTTATGAAGATTATGTAAATGATGAACGTTATTTGCCTAGTCTAAGGGAACCCTCAAGGAGCACTAAGGTGGAAGTAGTAATATGGGATGCTATTTCCACATTGCACTAAGTGTAAATTGGGGTTGTCTTGCCGGATGGTTCTTATGTGAAGTTCCTAAATGCATGTATGTTCCTCTAGTGTCATTATTATTGAATATGGTCTTTTTAAGTGATATGAAGCATTCTTATCTTTGATAGTCTTAAGAATCACTTATGTGTGTACAGAAGAGATTGTATGGGTGGTTTCTTCATGTCTTAGCTTAGTGAGACTTAGGATAACATTAGATAGGGAAACTTATGTGAAATGGGTTTACTATAATGTGTAATCTTATGTTGAAATCATTGAAGTTTTACTTTATGTGTTAAATGATCATCTATTTGATATTTTGTGACTATATTTATGAAGGTTTTACTTAAATAGAATGAAAGCTTTATTTCAACAAAAATGTTCTCTTTTATATGTGTTTTTGCATAATGTCATGCTTAGTGCAATATTTGTACAAACCCCATACTTTTATATACTCTATAAGTACAAGTTGAACGC
The DNA here is from genome assembly GCF_001406875.1 of Solanum pennellii. Classification (NCBI taxonomy): domain Eukaryota; kingdom Viridiplantae; phylum Streptophyta; class Magnoliopsida; order Solanales; family Solanaceae; genus Solanum; species Solanum pennellii. Next base: position 36,878,827 of record NC_028643.1, read on the forward strand.
AAGTGAAGGTTCCTAGATGGAAAAGCTTGTGAAGTTGACTCTGTCAGGACTTGGTATGCCCTCATATATTCGAGCACATAGTTTATGTTTTCTTTAGTTTTAAGATTTGTATAAGAATTATTATGTATTTCTTTCAATATAAAGGGTCGTGACCCTAAGATATTTAAGATGTGTCAATAAGTTGGCTTGTGACGATGAGACTTATTCATTAGTATTTTATAAAACAAGTTTCTTATTTATATTATTGTGAAAAGTTTTGTTTCCGCACAACTTTCATATCTTATGTAATGAATGGTAGCTTAGAGTCTTGTACAAGATCTCCAAAGGGTCAAGTACGTCGTGTGACGACTCAAAAGTGGTCCTTTCTTCAAAGGTGTACTTGCGGGTCGTTACACTTATGAGCTACAGCTATTATACAATGATCTACCTCATGTTGCAAGCGCATACTATACCCGGTCAAAGGTATAAGACCTGAACTGCCTAATGGATCCAATAGTCTATTGTGAAAAGGTTTCATCTAAAAAGTATGGACCTTTTCTACCAATGGTGGCTACATGGTTTATGGGGCTATGAGTTTTCTGAACTCTATCCCATATCGGTGCTCAATACTACTTCCAAAATATGCTGGCTCTTATGATTAAAAAATATAGTGATTCTGTGATTTTGAGATTAGTGCTCAGAATACTTAGCTCAAGGGTATCTTTGAATTATAGTTTCCCTGTTTGCTTCTTTTAGAAGGCTAAAGTTTTGTTCTAAAAACTTTTACTAAGGCTCCTTGGAAATCTCTAACGACCTGTTTAGTCGTTTTAAGCAGCAGATTTTATTTCTGAAAAAACTGTGTGAGTCGACGGAACCCAAGACGGACCGTCATGGGAACGACGGGCCGTCGAGGGGGGTCTCGTTCCAAAAGACTTAGACTTCTGAAATTTGGGTACTGAAATCGACTCTCTGAACTTGGCGACAGACCTGCAAGACGAACCGTCGTGGGCGCGACGGACCGTCGCAGGTGTCTCGTTCCAAAAGACTGAGACTTCTGAAATTTGGGTACTGAAATCGACTCCTTAAACAAATTGAGTCCATGACGAACCTGCATGACGGACCGTCGTAGGCACGACGGGCCGTCACAGACTCCTTAAACAAATTGAGTCCATGACGAACCTGCATGACGGACCGTCGCAGGCACGACGGGCCGTCACAGGTTGCGTAATCCC
>NC_028643.1:36887292-36901344 GCF_001406875.1 Solanum pennellii
GATGTTCTTGTGGTGATGACTTCCAGATTTTGGGGAAATAATAGATGTTGAATTTTAGAAGTTATTGAATTGTCTTTTATTAATGAGTTTAAGTCTTCCGCATTGCTTTATGTTGATATTAAATTGAAATGTTAAGGTTTAGATTAGTCGGTTCGCTCACATAGGAGGGTAAATGTGGGTGCCAGTCGCGGCTCGGTTTTGGGTCGTGACAAAATCAAAGTTTCCTTACTAGTTAAATGTTAAAACATTTCAACTCTCTTTGGGAATAATTAGTCCCCATATACTTTTGAAGAAAAGAACTTCATTTTAACTTTAATTGCTTGAATTTGAATTATAAAACAATGTGAAAATGTTTAAGTAATTAAGACTCTTGAAAACCTTTACGGACTTTAATTTAACTTACTTCTTAGCGTTCTTGACTTTGATCTTAACTTTCCTTGAATTGAATTATTTATTCAAGATTATGATTTAACTTCTTTGATGATTTCTAGGTGTTTATAAATCATTTGAAGTAATTAGAATCATTGAAGATGTTAATGTACCTTTGAATGACTTAAAAGGACTAATCTGCGAAAACTGGATGAAAAATGTCGGGTTGGACGTACTAGTGGTGCGTCGCGCCACCCTCACTTGCCTTATGGTTTGTTCAGTCACACTGGTGGCGCGCCGCGCCAGGCCCCTTCTTGACTGAGGCAACTTCCGGCGCACTGCAGGCGCGACGCGCCTGGCTTGCCCAAGTGCGTGTAACGGATTTCTCAACTCATTTCAAATCTCAAAATTCTTAAACCTCCATAGTTCTATCCCCAGACCATTAGGATCATCAATACTATCAATAACCAATAAATATAGATAAAAAACAACATTGAGAACTACTAATATACATCAATGGGTATTCAATAAACTCAACCAAAAGAGATTCGACAATATTTATCAAGAACTCACTTCAAATCATATGATCAACTTCAAAATTACGAAACTGAAGTAATATTTATGTGTGGATGAATTACTCCAACATGAAAGATGTCACATACCTCAATAGGTATCATCCCTGACGAATTCCACTAGAATCTATTGGCGTTCTTGGCGAAATCTTGATCTTTATCCCTTCTACTTTTTTCTTGTCTCTCAAGCCCTAAGCGTGAGAATACTTTTTTCTTTTCTCCCAGCCCTCATACAATATTGAAATCGTGCAAACTCTGCGCCGTTGGAAATATCGTTCCAAGGGCTTTCTTACCATATAAAGAACTGACTCGAACTCATCTTGAGTAGATGTTATGGCCATTTAAAATTGACCAAAGCTCACTTTTCAAACATAGAAAATTTCTAAATTTTTCCCTTTCTTTCCACAAGTAAATGTTTTTGTCTTGTTAGTTTATTCCTAGATATTTCGAGTTATGAGATGGTACAAAACCCTAATTTTATTTAGCCACAACTATCCTTTTCTTTGGTATGCTGATGACCTTCATGAGCTTGAAGTTGTCACTAGAATGACATTCTTAAGCTAATTAGTGTTTGTTAAGGATGTAAACGACGATAGGTTGAAACTTACATCCTAGTAAGATTAGAAAATTTCATTTTTGCGAGGATATATACTTCATTTAAAATCATACATGTTAATTTTGATAAATTCTAAACGATTCTTTGTTTCATTTTCAATATATGTGAATAATTCTACATCTGCGTTTGGTATTAGTCTTTCTATGATAAAGTCAACAAAATGTTTTTTTATTCCAGAGTTTTATAAAAGAGACTTCAGAATTATTGATTGTTGTATGTTTAGTCAATTTATAGATCTGGCTTATTAAGTGTTGATGAATCATTCTATTATTGCCGAATTAAATTCTAGGATGGTTGCCATTGTTCGGATACATTAGAAGTGTTTGCTCTATTACTTTTCTAGGATTGAGTTTATATCTAGCTATATATACTGCAGTTTCAGCAAGAGCGAACCGAGGATGGGTGGTGCGACATGATTACTAGGATTTTGCAATGTTTTGACGAGGCATTGACCAGATTTGTTTCATATATTGTATATCTTGTTTTTATTAATGAACATGAATTATTTGTCAAAGAATGGAATTGAATCTTTCAATGTTTGTATTCAATTTGTTTCAGGAGGAAGAGGGTGATTCTCAACAACAAATAGATTTATTCTTCTACAGAGGGAGGTATTTTAAGAAACCTAACATCTTTTGCCTGTACATTATTATTCAGTACGAAATATATGATTAAGTGTAAAACTAGTATTACTTTAATAGTAAAATAATTACTTATAACAAATGGGTTCTTAATTCACTAAACTATATAAGATTAGACAATTCAAATTTCCAACACCTTTTATTCGTATCTTCAAATTTTAATTTTTCTCCTTATCAGTTTTCTGTTTTCTTCAGTATGTTTAATTCGCTTTCCAATATCAATTGCATGAAGAGCATCGCCGTCTAAACCGTTTGAATCTCCCGTTGAAAACATAACACACATCTTCATCTTTATTTGGAATGAGTGTTTTGTACTTATAAGAAATCATGGTCTTGGCATCTTCATAGAATGACCCATAATAAACACCGAACCAATTAAATGTTTGAAACTACAATTGGAAAAGTTAACCATGTTATCAGTAGTCGTCATCTCAGAAGTGAGACAAGGCACCATCATGAATCCACCTTCACTAGTAATCACCTTTTAATGATTTTTAATGCATTTTACTTTGAAATTGTTATGTTGGTCTTCGGGTCTCTAGTCTTATTACAATAACTTTGTTTCTCTTATTTTCCTTCTTCATCATAAGGAGTCAGAAAAAAATATTGAATAAAGTTCCGACGATCCTCGCTAATTCCTTGTGATGAAGAGAGAGAATAGAGAGATAATGATAAAGTTTAATCTTTCATCAATATGGGAGACACCAAGATAATCATATTCTCACAAATTTAAATGCGTGAAAATCTAAAAGTTGTTCACCATTCTATATTTGTGTCTCATTTCACTTCTTGGGTTTCTGCTAGTGTAGATGCATGTTTTGTTTTGCTAATTCTCCTTTCTCAAAATTGAAACGGATAAGTTGATTATGATTTATTCTATAAACATGCAGAGAACTTGGATCCTTACACGTATTATTTACTCACTGCAACATGAGACGAAAATTTGTTTTATTTTAGAATTGGAGAAAAAAGGTTTAGACATAATTATTCGTGCAAATAATATTTTAAATGGAACTGAATATACTAAAGAAGATCAAGAAAAGGACACGATAAAAAGGATAATTTAAAGATAAAAATGTAGTACTCAAGAAAAATTATTCTCAAATTCATATGAAGAAATTGTTGATATTAAACAAGATGAGAATTGAACGGTAGATCATCAGCAAAAATATAGAGCAGACCATGGGATTATAAAAACTGAGATAGAAAAAGTCTCTAATCAAATAAAAATAGCATAGTTTACTCGGATATTCAATTCCATAATAAGGAAGCTTTGAAAGGATTGGATAACCACTTGGATTATTACTTGTCTTATGTAAAAGAAAGAGAGAATTCAAACTTGAAATGATGATAATGCAATCTAGTACTTAAGTATCTCTACTTAAAGATTATTAATGTTTTGGGAGCTATCAAAGTTTGTCAGATTTTTTGATTTGAAACCATATACTATTTAGATAAATGTGAAGTTTAACTTGAGAAAAATGTTTTTGGTGATTAATCAAGATTCCTATGGAAAAGTGCCAATTTATGTGAACCGTTTCCTACAAATGTAATTTTAATGGTGTATATCTACATGTCATCGTAGCATCCCTATTTTTCAAAATCAAACATTTCAGTCTGATGTAGAATAAGAGAACATTATATTTGTTGCTTTGATGATGGACAAAGTGTTTTGATGCTGATAAAGTAAACTATGATGCATTATACATCATCATAAAAATAGGAGAATTGTTGGGAAATAGGAGAAAACATTAGTAGTTTTAATGATTTATAAAGTGAAAAAATCTATGCATTATCTGAACGCGTAAGAACCTGAACCTAGATCATGAGATGATGAAGTGTGGCGCATAGGTAGGTACTTGAATGGTACAGAGCATGCAGAATAGAGTAAAATTGAAATAACATGTAACTCAACAAGCAATAAATCAAGTATATAATCTAAAAATGATATAGATAATGAATACTGAGCTAGCTAAATGCAACGAAAAAATTTATAACATGCTTAAATCGAATACTGTAGTGCAAATATATTCAATGCAATAGAATCTAACTGATGTGTGGGAGCTACCAATAACCGATAATAAAGTGACATGAGCTAAATGTGGAGTCTGATGTATACTCCCCATCATGAAGACTCAATATACCTTGCCACAGGTATAGAGGCATGACTGGCATGATCATTTAATGATGCCCAAAAGGGGACTTAAACACTAAATGGCTCATAGTTTTCGGACTACATGGGTGACTGATCGTAGTCCAAATTTATATTATGGTACTCCCAATTGATTAAGTGACTAACATAGTATAACTAATTAATGTAATACATTGGATGGCTCAAAACAGACATGCCAACTAAGAATGCAACATTATTAAATTGATATATTCACATACTCAAAACTGAGGAATGTACATGTGAAATATTAATATATCTGACCTAGCATGTGTACTTAAAGAACTAAAGAAGTATATAGCTAGTATTAATGTAAGAAACCAAGTAATAACATGATAATCTAATTTGAAAAATTAAATTAACTTATCCATGATGATCTGCTAAGATTCTAGAAATCCTAGGTCTAGTTATAATAGGGGAATAAAGAATCTAAATGAATTGAAGGGACCTAACGAGAGAGAAATACTAATTAGTGAAATTCCAAATGCCTGGTGACGAATTCCACGGTGAAATCTTTTGATTTTTGTGCTGGAATGATGGAATCTTCCTGCATTCTTGAACTAGGGTTCTTAATATCTTTTATCCTCTTACGCTAAAATTTTCTATGTTTGGATGAATGATTTGACTTAGGTAAGTTCTACTTATTTTTCTAGGATAAAACTAACAAAAAAAGGTATTTTTAATGTCAAAATAATGTAGTTTAGGGGTCCAGCAAAATAGAAAAAGACCAAAAGTTCCTTGACATAAAAAGTTGTCGGGGGTCACAAACAGATGACACTGATGGACTTTCGATTGACTAATGGTCCATGATGGTTAATCGTCAGTCCAGACTAGTAGGATGGACAAGGGGTTTTGACCTACAGATACGGACCATGGTTTGTGGTCTGACTTACAATCTGTGAGTCCAGCCATAGGTCAATAGTTAGCCATATTCAGGGGATTGTTCTAGGAGGGGCGCAACACGGTTCGTGGATTTCCCTACGGTCCGTGGGTGGCTACCGTAGGTTGCACCTGCAACCCCTGGAAACATCTAATTTGGTGTTCTAGCATACGTTGTGTTACACATAAATTCTGAAATCATTATCCTAAATCCCAATTCCCTCCAATTTCTTCCCCAAAATTTCATTCTCAAGGAAATGAAGAAGAGCCTAGGTTTTTGCTTTATGGTCTCCAAAACTTTTGGTCTTTGATCTCAAGGAATATTAGTATTCACATATGGATTCTGGTCCCAAGAATTGGTATTCTACAAGTTCAATTCTCAATTCAAATTATAGGTTTTCTTCAATTTTCAAGGGTTCTTCTAAATTATAATTCTATTAGTTGTTTTCTACCTTCTAATGCACGAAATAAAGTATTCACATGATTTTTGGTTGAACTTAAATGAAACAGTGAATGATCCATGATTTCGTTTATGATAAACACATGGTGAGTCTTTATAGGTATGAAAGATTAATTTCTTAAATTATGCATGATTTTATGAATTGATGTATATGACTTGATAATGCTTTTAAAAGAAATCATAATTAATGCCTATTTCATGGGATTTTACTTTTCATTAAGATGATATTGAGATTGAGGCGCTCATGTTAGTAGATGTGAGGTCTAGTAGAAGTCTTCTAATCCTAAATATCTTCCCTCGCTGGATTTCATATCTAGTTGTTCAACATAAGCTAAAAGTTTTTTGTCCTTACCTTGACAAGTACGACATAAGTTTTGGTTGTTTTAGAGACACCGGATTCCATGTTTTAACTCTCATGGTCTATGTTTGTTAGCTTTAAACATCCCACAATAATGAGCTGTTACCTACAAAGTATTGACCAATTTTATGACTTGTGCTTTCTAACCCCTTATTTTATATTTTAGATTGGTTTTGATATCATGAAAAGTCCTTTAGCATGATATACAATCATCTATGAATTTCTATCATACATAGTACATTAATTGTATTAATGCATACTTGCGCCTACACTGTTTCTCTAATGTAGGGTCCGACGCACTTACAACACCTGCTTTGTGCTAGTTGATCTCTTTTATAGACACAAATATTGGTTAATTCTCATGTTTTGAGGGCAAAGAAACTTTATATCTTTTCGTTATTTAAATTATAAATACATTGTACGTAGTGTATGAGTTACATCCCAGGAACTTCATTTGACATATTAGACGACTTGTTAAGACTATGTCAGACTTCTGCTTTGTCAAACTCTTTTATGTTATGAGAATGTTTATTTTCAAATATTGATTTATATTATCTTATAGAATGTATTGTAAGTGGCTTCTGAAGGCTCTTTATGGTTCCTATAATCCATGGTACACCAAACATACACTTTGTGCTATGACATCTCACATGATAAAATTATGAAAATTTCATATAGGGAAGACAATTAATATCTATAATATGTGCAATTTTGGAGAACAATTTTTTTTATTTTCTACACCTTAGGTTTGAAGAAATATTTTTGTTCGACAACTTTCATCATCGAAACTATTAATTAGAACTGCAGATTGACTCGAGTCCTCCATTAAAGATAACTCTGAACCTAACAGCATGAAAAATATATGTACAAGAGGTATGCACTCATATTTTGAATGTATTTATTATGTGACATATCCATGAAAGTATATAAAGTTGAACCTGATGAATCTAAGATGTGAAAGTTACATGAAACTGGTACATAAAACCTAATGCTAGGCCAAGTAATTAAACATCCAACAAATAGATATTGACTGAGATGAATAACTATAAGGTCACACAATAACTGAGATTAGATTACAAATAACAGGCGTGCTATATCTGATCTAAACATGATCCAACATGTACCCTAGCTCAAAGGACTTGGAAGGGATACAAAACTAGAAAACATAGATCTATTAAACTGGTGTCCAAAGTACTAAGGTGTCAAGACTAGACTAAAAGATGACCCTTATAGCCTGTAGCAACAGGTAGTGCTAGGACTTAAGAATTACGATTAAAGGACTCAGCCAAAACTGATTGGTAAGCTTTGATCTTATATCTACTCGATGCTAAGTAATACTCCCAACTAAATTTATGCTGCTAAACTAAATAATATTGATATTTTCAATAGTTTATAAAAAAATACAAATAATCAAATAGTAGCCACTTTATGTGAAAGAATCTTCTGCATGTGGACTGAAAAGTTTAATATAAAAATATCATAATTTTTTTGTACTCTAACTGAAGCATAAAATTTAAATGAGACAACTCCAAGCACATGAAATATTTGTATTATGAGGGTTCATGAAAATATATTTTAAGTAAAGGTATCTAATAATAAGGAAAACATTTATTTATACACTTTTCATGAGTAGGGATTGAAATAAAAAGACATTGCTCTTTGAAAAACTATAGATTTTTCATAGGATACCCATTAATGAAATCCACATACCTAGACTGAAAAAACCCTAACAAAATTCTTGAACATATATTTAAAGACGAAAAACCCTATGTTGAAGATGACCGATGAAGAAATCATTTCTTGAACTTCTTAAAATAATATCTTGAAAATCTTGTGGTCAAGGGTTAAAGATTTCTATCAGCTATTCATGATAAGATGAAGGAATTTGAGTTGAAGAGCTTGAAATCCATAGAAAATCACTTTTGTTGATGTAAGAGGAATTGACAGAACCACTTGTAGGACTTGAAAGAATGGTAAAATGTAAGGAGAATTATACAAAAACTATCTTTATTCATTTTTTGTTGGCCAACAGTAATCTGAAAGATGCAAATCTGTCCAACAAATATAGAAATATCATACCTCTTTAGGTTTTTTCCATCGGTGTGGCACTTGTGTTTCTCTAATTCAAATCCATTTAAAGCCAGCAAAATATATGCCTAGAACAAAACGTATGATAAAACTAAAAAGATCGTAACTCTTTCGGTTCTCAAATTGACAAGAGGTTGGTGATTGTTGGAAAGAAGATCGAATATATAAACGCATTTGAAGTTTACCCATGTAAAATTTGGTATCGAAACTCAGTAGGTAAGGTAAGAAAGATTTCCACTCAACTTTGTTGTAGAGAATTCGTATGACCTTAATTAATCTCCAAAATACATATACAATAGGAAGTGCTCTTATTACAAATGTGCAATTTGGTATCACTCCGTACAGACCTATATGGATATGAAGAATGGTTTAGATATTTTACTTTAACTTTTAAGGTTGTTACACATAATCAATGTTTGTTAAGTCAAATGAATAATTTTGTCTTTATAAAAAAAATGGAAAAAGTTAATCAATAAATACCATAGTCACTTATATTTTTTTTATTTCGTTCAATTGTTAAACAATATGGAAAGTGACATCTTCAACGACTTTATTATTAAAGATGAAAACTTTTGTTCTTAACGAAAATAATATTAGAACCCAACTCATTTTTAATCCAAAACCTCCTATTTGACCTACTACCACATTTGTAAAACCTCTTTATCTACTAAATAAGTATTCGAGAATTCCTTTGTACAACAAATAAATCCTTTTATCTAAACAAAATGATAAATATTTTTAGTAGAGAGAGTTTGGATTAACAAGGATGGGAATAATAGGTTGTGTAGCTACAAGTCGTGGCGAGAATTAGGGATGGCGTTGCTTATTTAATAACCTTAGTTGAAATAGTCCATTGTAAATAACTATGCAATCCATTTGCATTCAACCTATTTAAAAACCCTCATGATCTCCATTTAAGAGAAACTAAGGAAACCACTTTATCTCCACCATTAGAACAATAGAAAATGAAAAGAAAATAATGAAAAAAGATAATAAGAAATCACAATCCAGCACCCCATATTCAATTAATGTGACATTGTTTCTTTGTTTCATATGATTTGACTATGATAACTATATCTACATAGTCATAAATTCTCACATGAGGATAAATTCAATTAGTGCATTAACAATATTTCACATTCCAAACTACCCCCTAGACGTGACTGCGCCTGCTAAAACTACCTACTAAAACAACCTATCAGGCGTACCAAATATTCATACACTTAAAAAATTATTTAAGCAAAAATCCAAAATATGTGCAACTATAAAACTCATCAATACACATTAAAAAGGATTATCAAAATAAATCACATATTGATTAGGGCAAAGAAAAGATTACTTAAATAACAAATCACTAGCCCAAATCTAACAATAAGACCAAGTTGAATCTATCGCAAGTTGAATCTATCGAGTTACACGAGTTCAACTGTCAGGCATGCAAACCCCAAGAAAAGAAATCATACGATATAAATAGATAGAGATGAAGCATTATCCTCCACGAAAAATGTGCAGGATTACCTTACTAAGAGAATCCACGTGAATGAACTCGTCAACCACTAGTCTCACCCTTTGTAATGGTGTCTACATAAAAATGCATGTAAGGAGTGAGGTGTATGTTAAAAAAACCAGTAAGTTCCTCCACCGCTACTTTAATAGCCTTGGAACAAGTGTTAGAAAATATATCGTCACAACAAACACATGATGAGATGTACAAGAATTGGTTCCATAATATAATAATCAATAAGACAAAATAAATATGTTAAAAGGACATCGAATGTCTCGAGATTAATCCACAGTATAGCTTATCATAAATGATAATAAAGGAGATAAGCCAAGCACCCCACAAGTCTAAAACAACATATATAATGAACCAAGGTATACTATGACAACATTTACAAGGCCTTTAACATATTACTACATCATTCGTATGCCCCACTCATATTACGACAACTAATATGTTCCTAATAACTATATCACAAAACTGAAGTTAGGATATCAAACATCATACTACATATCACATATAAATACATATATGGTATTTATTTGAATATAACATATTTATTGATAATCACAGACCACAGTTTTTCAAAGCACATACTTGTTCAAAAATATTGAAGAGAAAGAAAACATATATTTGTAAATAAGAAGTAGTAAATGTTAAAGTCGCTCTTCAATGGCCTCAATCTATCAAAAATATTCATTAACTATATATAGTAAGTACTCTAGTATGGGCCAAACAAGAATATCTAAAACCTTCAAGATTTAAGCTCAGCCTCAATTTCTCATGCCTTAATCCCTATAAAAAAAAAGAAATATTATCAATTCCCCACCTAATTTTCACTTATATTCTACATAGGTAATGTTTTTACTCAAAGAATAAAAAGTAATTCAGGGTGTCTTCGCAACTAAAAGAATAATTCCCCCTAAAGTAGTAGATTAAAAAACAGTTTACAAATTCTGAAAAGCTTATATGAAGCAAACCTTAGACCTAAGTTCTCATTATATAGAGTACTCAATAAAATCTTACCACTCCATTATCTTCTCTTAATACAAAAATATATTACTACATCTTTGGTTCCATAGAAAGACTTAACTGCAGTACTTCCCCGGCAAAAAAATTCCCTACAGATATGTTTGAGTTTTAAGCTACCAAGAGCACACAATGAATGATAGTTCAATACGTGCGACTAATATCTCCAAAAAAATGAAACGATGATTTAGCATATGTCTATAAGCTCTTACAAAATCAATTCAATTTCTTCTTTCCTCCAGAAAAAAGAATCAAAAGGAATAATATGCTCTAAAATTCTACTCCTTTCTATAACTAAGGCAAGAAGAATAAAAAAAAACAGATGATGTTCCTTCCGTTTCATTTTAATACTAAGAATAATTATTGGTCAAATTATTCATTAATACATTACTAAAAAAAGAGTTACTACAAATGTTTTCAAAGCTAGGTAATTTATTACGTACTACTTGAGAAATACATCTGCTATAAATAAAGTCTCCTAAATATGCAGAGAAGGTAATTTTCACAAAAAAAGACGAGATAAATAAAGTTTCTTAAATTTTAAGATAGTGCAACCTACACAAATAAAGAAGGAGATCACAAATTGACTTCTATATGGAAACCAATATTGAGAAGAGTTTTACAGTAAATGGATGATGTGTACGGGGGTTGAGGGAACAATGATGGACAAGAAGGTATAGAGTGATGTATCCAAATCCACACCCTTTAACTTTAAGATAACTAAAGTATATATTATTTTTACATAGTAATATTTCAATATACATTTTGTAAACATTTGGTGCATGAAAGTATTCGATCCAAATAATTTATTTTCTTTTGAGGGAATTTTTTGATGATGTTATTTTGTGAACCTTTACAATGATTTTGTTAAGAAATTTACAGTTGAAATACATTAAATTTTAATATAGAATAAGAAAAGATTAGAAAATTACAAAAACTATATATGTCTAATACATTAATAAATTGCTTAACTATTTGGTACCTACGGTCCTGTAACGACACATTTGGTTATTTGAGTACTAGAGTTTTCTATTCATAAAAGACTCTTTCGATAGATTTTAAATTGACATTTTTGACAATTTGTAACTATAAGCATATAATTAGGGGGGTGATTTTAATAGTTGATATAGTTTGTGGTTAAATAAAACAACATTAAAATTAATAGTGAGTAACTTTTACAATTTTTATAATTGATTATTTAATAATTACGATGAAAAATTATTAAAAGAAAGAAGATGGAAAAGCAGGCGAGAGAACAAATGTTGTGGCGTCTATAGAAGAGACGATCTTAGGTGACTTTCAATTGCCTTTAATAATTTATAAGGTATTATAGTTACAATTAGGATGTGCATACTTATTGGTAGGATGAAAAGTATTGTATAGTTTCTGCAAATCATTGTTTCTTCAAGTATTAGTATTCCACACGTGTTTTGCAATAGATATATATATTCGAGACAAATTAAATAGTTAATTCAGAATATAAGTTAAATATTATTATATTGAAGAAGTGAAAGTGGATTGCTTAAAATAAGTAATTAAGGACTTTAATGTTGAAATTGATAAGGTTACACAATAGTATGTCTTTTTATATTATTTGTATTTTAACGAGAAAAGTTCGTTTTGGGCATTGATAGACATAAATGATGTCAAAAATTGGCTTTTGAATAGTCAACTACTAGAAATTATATATGGAATAAAAAACACAAGTAGGGCTCAATAGTGGTAACATGTATTGAGTAGGTATCATCAGTTAATTCAAAATATAAACTAAAGTACAATCAATAATAGTATGAACTCAGCTATGACACTTAACAGGTGGTAAGCAACAAACAACTTCAATAAGTGACTAATAATCAATCATTATATCAAGCACACATGAGGACTCATGCCTCCACCCCATGCTCATTTGGGAAATGGGTTCTTTGCCATTGAGTACATTAAGTTAATTCAATATTTTTTTTCTTTTAATGTTATTGTGTTAGAATGTGACACTTCGATCCACGAATATTGTGTTGGAAAGTGACTCTCAGATTCAAGAATACCGTGTCGGAACGTAACACTCTGATCCAATTATACTGTTTCAGAATGTGACACACCGATAGAATTATACCATATCGGAACGTGACACTCCGATCCAATTATACCGTGTCGAAATCTGACACTCCGATCAAATAATATCACTAATTTATCATTTATTATCATCACTTTTCCAATCGTTAATAATCTTTTATCCAGCGTTGATTATATATGTAGACACTTGTTCATGTTGTTTGTTGCTTACCACCTGTTAAGTGTCATAGTTAAGTTCATACTATTATTCATTATATATTAGTTTCTATTTTGGATTTGCCGATGATACCTACTCAATACATGTTGCCCTGTACTAAGCCCTACTTGTTTTTCTTTTGTTTTTCTTTGTGGAGTACAACGAGTGTACCAATGACATCGCTTTTCCCTCAACTCTTGCAAGTCTCCAGCATGTCAGGTTCCAGGATGATATATTTATTCAAGCTCGTGTGGATTCTCTTGGTCATGACATGATGTCCTCTGTTTCGGACATAAACTATTTTATTCATTTATTATAGTGTCTTTAATACAATTAGACTTAGTATTTGAAGATTAGATGTCATTGATATGATGACTTTTAGATTTTGGGGATAATGTGTAGTAGACTCTAGAGGTCGCTTTGATTGGTTACTGTAACAAGTTTTCAGCTTCTGTACTTTATTGTAATTCGTGGTTGAATTATTGATATATGTTGGGGTTAGATTCTTGGTTCGCCCACTTAGAAGGTTAAGTGTGGATGCAGCTCATGACTCATTTTTGATCGTGACAGGTCCCTTATGAAATACACTTTAAGTATACGACATATGATCTATCATGTGAGTGTGACATGTTCAGGAAACACATTTCTCATGTTAAAATACTTGAATAATTATTAAAAAAAGGTCAAATATCAAGATGACCTTTAAAGTTAAATTAAAAGTGCTAATATGCATTGAGTAAAAAGTTTAAAAGGACTAATTGACAAATAATACTTTGTTTAATTTCAATATAAGCGAATAATTTAACATTTGTATTATTAACATATATTTGTTTTTAGAGTTGTTGGTATTAGTCTTTAAATGATAAAGTAAACAAAATGTTTTTTGATTCCACAATATTATAAAAGAGACTTCAGAAATATTGATTATTGAATGTTTAGTCAATTTATAGATCTGGCTTGTTAAGTGATGATAAATCATTCTATTATAGCCTAGTAAATTTCTAAGATCATAGCCATTGGTTTGCTACATTAAAAATGTTTGCTCTATTGTTTTTGTAGGCTAAAGTTTATATATATATATATATATATATATATATATATAT
>NC_028643.1:36901882-36923166 GCF_001406875.1 Solanum pennellii
TATATATATATATATATATATATATATTAGTTTAGTCAAGAGCGAACCACGGATGAGTGGTGCGACATGATGACTAGTATTGTGCTTGATTTGTTATGTTTTAACGAGGCATTGATAAGATTGTTGAATATAGTGTTTATCTTCTTTTTACTCATGAACATTAATTTATTGTAATTTTATCAAAATGACTCTTTCAATGTTTATATTCAATTTGTTTCAGACTGAAGAGGGTGATGCTCAACAACAAATAGATTTATGCTTCTATAGAGGGAGGTATTTTAAGAAACATAACCTATTTTGCTTGCACATTAATGCACAGATTGAAATATATGACTTACTGTAAAACTAGTATTACCTTAGTAGTATAATTATTTACTTATAAAAAGTGGATTCTTAATTAACAAAACTACATAAGATTGTACAATTCAAATTTTCAACACCATCTGTTAGTATATTAAATTTTTTATTTTTCTCCTTATAAGTTTCTTGTTTTCTTAAGTATGTTTAATTCCCTTTCTAATATCAATTGTGAAGAGCATCACTGTCTAAACTCTTTTAATCTCCGATTTAGAACTTAACATATCTTCATCTCTATTTGCAGTGAGTATATTATATTTATAAATATAATGTTCTTGGCATCTTCATAGAATGATCCATAATCAACACTGATCCAATTATATGTTTGAAACTAGAATTGACAAAGTTAACCATGTAATCAACACTAGAGGTCTTCTGAGAAGTGAGACAAGACACCAACATAGACCCGACATCATTAGTCATCACCTTTTAATGATCTTTAATGCATTTTACGTTAGAAATTGATATATTGGTTTTCGGATCTCGTGTCTTAATAAAGGATTAAACTATAACTTTGTCTCTCTCAGTTTTCCTTCTTCATCATAAGGAATCAGAAAAAAGAATTGAATAAACTTCCGTTCTAATTTCTTGTGATGAGGAGAGAGAATAGATATATAAATGAAAATTTGAATCTTTCATTAAGATGGGAGCCACTGAATAATTACATTCACCCAAAGTTAAATGCATGAAAATCTAAAAACCGTTCAGTGATAAGTCCATTCTATATTTGTGTCTCATATCACTTCTCGGATGACTGCTAGCATGAATGACATGTTTTTTTTTTAATTCTTATGTCTCCAAATTGAATCGGATCAGTTGATTATAATTTATTCTATGAACATGCCAAGAACTTGATTCCTTATATATATGATTTACTCACTGCAACATGAGACAAAGAAATGTGTTCTGTCTTAGAATTGGAGAAAAAACGGTTAAGACATTATTCTTTGTGCAAATATTATTTGAAATAGAATTCAATATACTCAAGAAGATCAAGAAAAGGACAAAGATGAAAAGGAACATTTAAACATAAAAATGTAGTATTCAAGAAAAATAGTTCTCAAATTTTAATGCAGAAATTGCTAATATTAAACAAGATGAGAACTGAACGGTAGACGATGAGCAATAACATAGAGGAGACCAGGGGATTACACAACATGAGATAGCAACAGTTTCTAATCAAATAAAGGATAGAATAGTGTACTTGGATATTAAATTCCAAGGAAGATTTCAAAGGATTGGATCAACACTTGGACTGCCACTTGTCTTATGAAAAAGAAACAAAAAACTCAAACATGAAATGATGATAATGCATACTAGTACTTAAGTATCTCTACTTAATCATGATTAATGTTTTGGATTCTGCCAAAGTTTTTGCAATTTTAAGACTTTGAAACCATATCATGTTTAAATAAATGTGAAGTTTAACATAGAGAAAAATAATTGGGGTGATTAATCCAGATTCCTATGGAAAAGTGCAACTTTGTGTGAATCTTTTCCTACCAAAGGTGATTTTAAAGGTGTATCTCTACATAAATGTCATCGTAGCATCCCTATTCAAATCAAACATTTAAGTGTCTGATGGAGAAAAAGAAAACATTATATTTGTCGTTTTTATGATGGACAAAGTGTTTTGAGTTGACCAGTAAACTATTATGCATTATATATCATCATACAAATAGGAGAATTGTTGGCAAATAAAAGAACAGATGAGTAGTTTTAATGATTTATAAAGTGAACCAATCTATGCGTTATCTGAACGTTGAGAACCTCAACCTACAACACAAAAAGATGAAGTGCAGAGTATATGTAAGTACTTGAAATGTACAGAGCATGTAGGATAGAGTAATGGTGAATAATATACAATTGAACAAGCAATAAATCAAGTATATAATATGAAAAATTATATAGATACTGAATATTGAGCTAGCTCAATGCAACGACAAAATTTATAACATGCTGAGATAGAATATTGACTATTATGCAAATACGGTCAATGCAATAGAATCTATTTATGTGTGGAAACTACCAATTACCAATAATATAACTACATGAGCTAAATGTTGATTCTTATATATACTCCCACTCGAGAGGACATAATATACCTTTCTATAAGTATAGAGGCATGATTATCATGATCATTAAATAATGCCCACAGAGGGGACTTACTCACTACGTGGCTCGTAGTTTTCGGACTATCTGGGTGAATGACCCTAGTCCAACTCGGTATTATGCTACTCCCAATTGATTAAGTTACCAACACACCATGACTGAATTTCTGTAATACATTGAATAGCTCAAAATGGATATGCAAACAGAGAATGCAACAATATTAAACTTATATTCACACATTCAATATTGAGGCATGCACATGTGAAATATTGATTATCTGACCTAGATGAGTAATTAAACAACTAAATAACTACATAGATAGGATTCATGTAGAAAAACAAGTAAAAACATGATAATCTAATTTGGAACATTAAAATAACTAATTCATCATGATCTTCTAAGATTTTAGAAATCCTAGGTCTAGTTATAATATGGGAATCAAGAATCATATTTAATTGTAGAAGCTTAATGAGCGAAAGGAACCAACTAGTAAAATCCCACATACCTGGTGACAAATTCAACGGTGAAATCATTCGATTTTTGTGCTAAACTGATGGAATCTTCTTGTATTCTTGAACTTGGGTTGTTGATATTTTTTTTCCTCTTACACTCAAATTTTCTAAATTTTGATGAATGATTTGACTTAGGTAAGTTCTAGTTATGTTTCTACGCTAAAACCAACAAAAACAAGGTAGTTTAGAGTCAAATGATGTATTTTAGTTGTTCACCAAAAAAGAAAAAGATCAAAAGACCCTTGACATAAAAGTTGTCTAGGTCACCAACTGATCGCACTGATGGGTTGTCGATTGGCTGATGGTCCATGCTAGTGAATTGTGAGTCGTGACTAGGAGGCTGGACTAGGGGTCTTGACCTAATGACACGAAACATGGACTTCGGTCTTACCTACGGTCTGTGAGTACGGCCATGGATCACTACTTAGCTATTTTCAGAGGATGGTTGTGGGAGGGGTGAAGTTGGCTTCCCACGGACCATCATCATGGTCCGTGGGTGGAAACCGTGGGTTGCACCTACAACTCCTGGAAACCTGTAATTTTGGTGTTCTAGCATATGTTGTGTTACACACCGATTCTAAAATCATTCTCCTTAATCCCAATTCCCTCCAAGTTCTTCCCCCACATTTCTTTCTCAAGGAAAGGTATAAGAGCCTTTGTCTCCAATTTACCCTATCATTTGGGCTTTGATCTCAAGAAATTTTAGTATTCACATATGGATTCCTTTCTTTCAGTGGGTCCCAAGAATTGATATTCTACAAGTTCAATTTTCAATTGAAAGTATAGGTTTTATTCAATTTTCAAGGGTTCTTCTAAATTATGATTCTTTTACTAGTTTTCTATCTTCTAATCCATGAAGTAAAGTATTTACATGATTTTGAGTTGAACTTATATGAAACCATGAATGATCCATGATTTTGTTTATGTTTAACACATGGTGAATCTTTATCGCTATGAAAGATTCATTTCTGAAATTTATGCATTCTTTTATCAAAGTGATGTATATGACTTGATAATATTTTTAATTGAAGTATAAATGAAATTGTCAAAGGGTTTTGTCACATGAATATTGATAAGTTTGAATGATTTTATTACCTAAGTTTAATCAAGATTTAAGAATCTATTTTGAATCACTTATGTTCTAGTTGGTCGGTTAATTGTGTCTTTTCATGGATGATAAAATGAATATAATTAATGCCTATTTTGTGGGATTTTACTTTGCATTAAGAGGATATTGAGATGGAGGCTCACATGTTAGTAGATGTGAGGTTTAGTAGAAGTCTTCTAATCCTAACTATGTGCCCTCGTAGGATTTCATATCTAGTTGTTAAAATAAGCTAAAAGTTCATGGTCCTTACCTTGACAAGTAGGGCATCTGTTTTAGTTGTGATATATACACCGGATTCAATGTTTTATCTCCCATGGTCCACGTTGGTTAACCTTAAGCATCCCACAATAGTGAAATGTTACCTTCAAAGTATTGATAATGGTTAGGACATGTGGTTTCTAACCTCTTATTTTATTCTTTAGATTGGTTCTTCGACATCATGAAAAGTCCTTTTAGCATGATATATAATAATTTATGAATTTCTATTATACTTAGTAGTTAGTACATTACATGTATAATGCATACCTGCGCCTACATTGTTTCTCTTATATAGGGTGTGACCCTCCTACACCACATACTTTTTGCTAGTTGCTCTCTTTTGATGATACAAATATTGGTGAGTCCTTATATTTTGAAGACAAATACACTTTATATAGCTTTTCCTTATTTAAAGTTTCAGACATTGTACGTGGTGTATGAGTTACATCCCTAGAACTTCATTTGATATATTAAATGACTTGTTAAGACTATGTAAGGTTTCTGCTTTGTCAAACTCTTTTATGTTATGATAATGTTTGTTTTGAAATCTTTATTTATATTATCATGTATAATGTATGGTAACTGGATTGTATAAGGTCTTTATTAGTCCTATATTCCATGTAAAATCAAATGTGTATTCTCTTCTATGACATCTCGCATGATAAAAGTATGACATATTCTTATATAGAGAAGACAATTAATATCTATAGTATGTGTGTTTTTTGAGAACGATTTTTATTTTATTTTCTAATCCTTAGGTTTGAAGAAACTATTTTTGTGCGACAGCCTTCATCATCGAAACTATTAGTTAGAACTTCACATTGACTTGAGTCCTCCATAAACGATAACTCTTAACCTACTAGCTGGAGGTTATAATCATACAAATTAGAACCCAGAAAGTAAGCACCTGAATTAACATAGCATGAAAAATATATGAAGAAGTGGTATGCACTCATACTTTGAATGTATTGATTATGTTCCATATCCATGATAACATATAAATTTGAACATTATGAATCTAAGACAAGAAATTGACATGAAACTGGTACATATAACCTAATGTTAGGCCAAGTAATTAAACATGCAACTAATAGATACTGATTGAGATAACTGAATATAAGGTCACACAATATCTTAGATTAGACTTTAGGAGATACAAATAACTGCCGAATATGATCTAAACAGAATCCAACATGCACCCCAGCTCAAAGGACTTGCGAGTGATACGAAATCAGATAAAGTAAATCTACATAACTGGTATCCAAAGTACTAAGGTTTCAATCCTAGACTAAAAGATACCCTTATAGCCTTTAGTGGCACAAAGTTCTACGATTTAAGAATTACTACTAAAGGCCTCAGACTAAACTGATTGGTAAGCCTTCATCATGTATCAACTCAATGCTAAGAAATACTCCCAACTAAATTTTTTTCTGCTAAACTGAATAAAATTGATATTTTCAATAGCTTACAAATACGAAATACTAATAATCAAATAGTAGTCACTTTATTTGAAACAATCTTATGCATGTCAACTGAAAATCTTAGTATAAAAAATCATAAATATTTATATACTAGCTGAAGCGTAAAATATAAATGAGACAAGATTAAGGACAGTGAGGGTTCGTGAAAATATAATCTGAGTTAGAGTATCTAATAATGCGGAAAAAATTATTTATAGACTATTCATGAGAAGGGATTTGAATAAAAACACATTGCTATTCGTAAAACCATAGGTTTTTCATAGGATACCCATAAATGAAATCCACATACCTAGAATGTAAATACTTTGAAAAAATTCTTGAACGAATCTTTAAAGATGAAAAACCCTATATTGAAGATGAACTATGAAGAAATCATTTCCTGAACTTCTTAAAATAATTTCTTGAAAATCCTTTGGTCAAGGATTAAAGATTTCTATCAACTATTCATGAATAGATGAAGGAATTTGAACTGCAAAGCTTAAAATCCATAGAAAATGACTTTTGTTGATGTAAGAGGAATTGAGAGAACCACTTCTAGGACTTGAAAGAATGGTCAAATGTGAGGAGAATTATACAAAAATTATCTTTATTCATTTTTTTGTCGGCCAACCGGCATCTCAAAAATTCAAATATGTCTAACACATATAAAATCATAATACCTCCTCAGTTTTCTTCCATTGGTGTGACACTTGCGTTTTTCTGGTTCAAATCCATTCAAAGCCAGCGAAATATATGCCTAGAACAAAATGTATGATAAAACTAGAAAGATCATAACTTTTGGCTTGGTTCTCGGATGGTGAATGTATGAATGAATACCCAAATAGATATACTCATTTGAAGTTTACCCATGTAAAATTTGATATCAAACTCAATAGGTAAGAAAGCTTTCAACTCAATTTTATTGTAGAAAATTTATATGACCTTAATTAATCTCAAAAATACATACATAATTGGAATTCCTGTTAACAACAATGTGCAAGAAGGTATAGAATGGTTTAGATATTTGAATTAAATATTTTAGGGTGTTACACATAACCATCGGTCAAAGGTTGTTAAGTCAAATGAATTATTTTAACTTTATAAAATAAATTGAAAAAGTTAATAAATAAACACCATATTCACTTATATTTTATTATTTCATTCAAATTATTAAACAAGGTGGAAAGTGATATCTTCAACGATTTTATTTATTAATGATGAAACATTTTATTTTTAACAAAACTAATATTAGATAAAAGTTATTTTTGATTCAAAACCTCTTATTTGACCTACTACCATATTTGTAAACATATTTTATCTGCTAAATAAGTATGGAAAATTTCCTTTATATACTAAATAAATCTTTTAAAGAAATCTATAAAAAATGATAAATATTTTTAGAAGAGAGGGTTTGGATTAAAGATAATGACAATAATAGGTTGTGCAGTTACAAATTGTGGCTAGATATAGGGATGTCGTTGCTTATTCACTAACCTGAATTGGAATAGTCCATTATAAATAACTTGCATCCATTTTTATTAAACGTATTTAAAAACCGTCATGATCTCCATAAAGGGAAACTAAGGAAGTCTCTTTGTCTCTCCCATTAACACAATAGAACATGAAAAAATATTAACGAAAAAATATATTGAGAAATAAAAATCCAACACCCCGTATTTACTGTTTGCATTCAATTTATATGACTTTTTTTTTGTATTACATGATATGACTACAATAACTATATATAATAGTCATAAATTCTCAAAATGAGAATAACTTCAATTAGTGCATTTATTATATTTCACATCCCAAATTACCTCCTAGATGTGAATGCACCTACAAAAACCACCTACTAACACCACATGTCAGGCCTACCAAATATTCATACACCGAAATTATATAAGAATAAAGATAAATTATGTGCAACCAGAAAATTCATCAATAATCATAAAAAAATAATTATTGATATATCGCGGTTTCACGGTATATTTAATATATTTTTTTTAAGTTTAGTGTGTGTCCAAAAGCTTTTCTGTATTGATTTTTATGTAAGTTTCTCCTTATTTGAAGGAAATTTGTCCAAAGATGAACGCGGATGTTTTTGAGCGAGAAATGCAGAAGAGACCACCTACGGAGCTTATGACGGTCCGTCGAGTCTGTGACGGTCCGTAGTGGCATCGTAGTGAGGAGAGAAGCTGCTGAAGGAAGGTGGGGAGTCTGACCTAGTGTGGGATTACGGAAGTCCATGACGGACCGTCATAGCCACGACGGTCCGTTCTGCTGGTTCGTCGTAATGATCAGAGAGTAGTCGCAGTAACCAAATTTCAAGAAGTTAAATTATTATGGAATGCAGACCCTCGACGGACCGTCGTGCTTGGAACGGTCCGTCAGACTTGTTCGTTGAGGGTAATGAAGAAAGCAGCAGAAGAATTTGTGAAGTATCGGACGACGGAGGCCATGACGGCCCGTCGTGACCACTACGGTCCGTCACGAGGTCCGTCGACTCAGACGCGTTTGGACAGATTTTCAGTAATTAGAATCCTTCTTTTATTAGGTTTTTGTTTTTATTATAAATAGTTCGAAAAACCTCATTTTTGGGGTTAGACTTTTCAATTATTTTTAGTTCTCTTGTTCAAGTATTGAAGAATTAATTTCAGTAATTGATACACTTTTTCTGGAATTGATTGTCGGTTTTTTTTATTAATCAAGTGAATTTCTGGATTTTATTCTTTCTCATTAAAGTAAGTGCATGAATTCTTATATTAAATATATGAATAGTGTGATTATGACCATGAGTAACTAAACTCCATAACTAAGGTTGTGGGAACCATGGGTGAATTATGAGGTAAAATCTAACTAAAATAGCAATTCTAGAATAGTGTCTTGCATGTATTGATAATCCTTTTGTTTAGAAATCTTTTTAACGGATGACAAACGTTAGAACTCGCCTTAATGCTACTTGCCGGACCAAGGAGGTAGATAATAGGAAAAGAATTATCAACATAGATTTAGTGTACACTATCTAATAGGCTAGTGTTGGTTGGTACGAGGTAATAACTTAGTCAAATATCGAATAGAATGCTTAATATGAGGTAAAGGTAAGGGTTAGTCAAGCATCACACGTAGCCGGACCAAGGTGCGGAGTGAAATTTTCTAGATGCCGGACCAACGATTTAGAGATACATAACTTATCACTTTACATGCAAGATACTAGGAAAGAATTGTTATAGTTAGAATTATCATGTTAGGAACCTGTGTGGAACACTTAAGCCCTAGTTACTTTTATTAATTGATTGAGCTCCGAGATTTGAATCTGTTAGTTGTTTACTTTAATTTAGTTAATTATTTTTATTAATTTAGAAATAAAAACCCCCTTTTTGTCTTTTGTTTTCTTGGGAATTAGTTGACTAAATAATAGTAATAATAGAATAAAGTTAAGTCTGAACTATTTTCCTCGTGGGATCGATCCCAACCTCATTAGTTGGGTTCTTTACTTGTTACGACCGCTTTACTTCTTATTTGAGAAGTAAGTTTGAGCGTATCAATTATCCTAATAAATCACATATCGATTAGGACAAAGAAAAGATTACTCAAATAACAAATCACTAGCCCAAATCTAACAATCAGACCAGGGAGAGTCTATCGGAATTACATGAGTTCAATTGTCAGGCATACAAACCCAAATAACAAAACTCAAGCTATAAATAGATATAGCTGAAGATAAAATATACAATTATTATGTTCCTAGAAACTATATCACAAAATTGAATATAGGATATCAAACATCATACTACATATCACATATAGAAACATATATTGTATTTGTCAAATATAACATATTTAATGCTAATCAAAGACCATAATTTTCTAAAGCACATACTTGTCCGAACATATGGACGAGAACGATAACATATATTAGTAAATAATAAAGTAGTAAAGCTTAAAGTCTCCCTTCAATGGCCTCAATCTATCAAAAATATGCATTAACAATAGTAAATACGTTAGTATGGGTCAAACCTTAATATCTAAAACTATCAAATTTTAATATAAGCCTCAATTTCTAATGACTTAACCCCTATATAAAAGAAGAAAAATTATTGATGCCCCACCTAACTTTTAACTTAAATGCTACATGGGTTAATTTTTGTACTCCAAGAATAAAAAGTAATTTAGGATGTCTCGCAACTAAAACAATAACCCCCGTAAAGAAGAAGCTTAAAAACAGTTTAGGAACTCTGAATAACTTTTATGATGCATAACTTAGACCTAAGTTCTCATTATATAGAGTACTCAACAAAATCTCACCACTCCACTCTCACTTAATTGGATGAAAAACGTGCAATTGTACAACAATACTTTCTGTTATCTTCTCTTTTTAAAAAAATTATATTACTACATCTTTGGCTGATTGGAAGGACTTACTGTAGTACTTACCCAACAAAAATATGCCCAACGTATATGTTTGTGTTTTAATCTACCAAGAGCACACAATAACAAATAGTTAAAAACTTGCGACTAATCTCCCCAAAAAAATGAAACGGTGATTTAGCATATGCCTGTAAGCTCTTACAAAATCGCTTGAGTTTCTTTTTTTTTTCTCCAGAAAAAAAGAATCAAAAAGGAATAATCTGCCCTAAACTTCCACTCCTTTCTATAAATAAAGCATGAGGAATAAAAAAAAGGATTATGTTCCTCCCATTCCATTTTAATACTAATAATAGTTATTGGTTAAAATATACATTAACACTTCATTAAAAAAAGAGTTATTACAAAATGTTTTCCAAGCTAGACAATTTATTACATACTACTTGAGAAATACATCTGCTATAAATAAAGTCTCCTAAATGTGCAGATAAGGTGATTTACACACAAAAAAAAAGAGATAAATAAAGTTCCCTAAATTTGCAGATAGGGTGACCTACAGAATAAAGGAGGAGATGATAAATTGACTTTTATATGAAAACCAATGTTGAAAAGAGTTTTACATTATATGGAGGATGTGTACAGGGTCCGAGGGAACAATGAAGGAAAAGAAGTTTTATAGAGATGTATCAAAATACATACCCTTTAACTTTAAGATAGTTAATGTATATATTCAAATTAATATTTCAATCTACATTTTGTAAACATTTGGTGCATGAAAATATTCAATCCAAATAATTTATTTTCTTTTGAGAGAATTGTTTGATGATGTTATTTTCTAAACCTTCACAATGATGTATTGTTAAGAAAGTTATAGCTGATGCACATTGAATTGGAATATCGAATAAGAAACAATTAGAAACTACAAAAACATATCCAAGTCTAATACATTGATATATTGCTTCATTACTTGTTACCAACAGTCCCTTAGCAGATCAACTTTAAGTATAAGACATGTGATATATCATATGAGCGTGAGATGTTCAGGAGACACATTTCACATGTTAAGATATAGTCAAGAGCGAACCGAGGTTGGTTGGTGCGACATGATGACTAGTATTTTGCATTATTTGTAATTTTGACGAGGCGTTAACAAGATTTTAATATATTGTATATTTTGTTTTTACTCATGAACGTAAATTTATCGTCAAGTTATCAAAAATGACTCTTTCAATTTTTGTATTCAATTTTTTTCACGTGAAAGAAGGTGATACTCAACAACAAATAGATTTATGCTTCTACAGAGTGAGGTATTTCAAGAAACATAACATCTTTTGCCTGTACATTATTATTTATTTTGAAACATATGATACAGTCTAAAACTATTATTACTTTAGTAGTACAATAATTTCCTTATAACAAAGGGGCTCTTAATTAAAACTACATACGATTGTACAATTCAAATTTCCTACACCTTCTATTAGCATCTTCAAATTTTCATTTTTCTCCTTATGAGTTTCCTTTTTTATTTAGTATGTTTTATTCACTTTCAAATATTATTTGGATGAAGAGCATCCCTGTCTAAACCCTTTTAATCTCAATTTCAGAACATAACACATATCTTCATCATCTGTCTTTGCAATGAGTAAATTATATTTATAAGAAATCATGTTCTTGGTATCTTCGTTCTATTGACCCAAAACCATCACTGATCTAATTTAATGTTTGAAACTAGAATTGGAAAAGTTAATCATGTGATCGACAATAGTGGTCATCTCAGAAGTGAGACGAGACACCAACGTAGACCCGACTTCCTTAGTCAACACCTTTTAATGATTTTTAATGCATTTAACTTTGAAATTAATATATTAGTTTTTGGGTCTTTGGTCTTAATAAAGGATTCGACTATAACTTTGTCCCTCTCATGTTTCCTTCTTCATCTTAAGGATTCAGAAAAAAAAAATTGATTAAACTTTTCCGATGATCCTTTTGAAAATTCCTTGTGACAAAGAGAGAGAATAGAGAGAAAATATTTCATTAAGATGGGAGACACCAAAATAATCACATTCTCCCAAAGTAAAATGCATGAAAATCTAAGAGTTGTTCACCGATGAAGTCCATTCTATATTTGTGTTTCATCTCACTTCTTTGATGACTGCAAGCGTGGATGACATGCTTTATTTTGCCAATTCTGCTTTCTCCAAATTAAATCAGATCAGTTGATTATGATTTATTCTATGAAGATCCCAATACCTTGATTCCTTATACATATGATTTACTAGTTGCAGCACAAAACGCAGAAATGTGTTTTGTTTTAGAATTGGAGAAAAATGATTTAGACATTATTCATCGTGCAAATAATATTTGAAGTGGAATATACTGAAGAAGATCAAGAAAAAGGACAAGGATAAAAAAGAACTTTTAAAGACACAAATATAGTATTCAAGAAAATTTATCATCAAATTGGAATGAAGAATTGTTGATATTAAATAAGAAGAGAACTGAACAGTATATGACGAGCAAAGACATAGAGCAGACCATGGGATTACACAACATGAGATAGAAAAATTCGCTAATCAAATAAAGGATAGAATAGTGTACTAGGATATTCAATTATATAAGAAGGAATCTTTCAAAAGATTGGATCAACAATTGGACTGCTATAGTCTTATGAAAGAGAGTACTCAAACATGAAATGATGATAAATCATATTAGTACTTAAGTATCTCTACTTAAACATGATTAATGTTTTGGGAACTATCAAAGCTTGTCAAATTTATTACTTTTAAACCATATCATGTTTAAATAAATGTGAAGTTTACCTAGAGAAAAATGTTTAAAGGGTGATTGAACAAGATTTCTATGGAAAAGTGCAACTTTGTGTGAAGCTTTTTCTTACCGAAGGTGATTTTAATGGTATATCTCTACATAAATGTTATCGTAGCATCGCTATTTTCCAAAAATAAACATTCAAGCGTCTGATGGATAATAAGAGAACATCATATTTGTTGTTTTGATGATGGACATTGTGTTTTGATGCTGACAAAGTAAACTATGATGCATTATATATCATCATAAAAAATTGGAGAATTGTCGGGAAATAGGAGAACACATGAGTAGTTTTAAATGATTTTAAAGTGAATCTTTCTCACTACTTATTCTAATATGTCTATTATATCAGCTGAACCATACGCCAGACATGAAATCGGTAACTTTGTACATATATAGGAAATTAAACAAAGAAAGAAACTAATAAATTTATTAAATAAATAAATATCTATAATGAAGGAGCAATGAAGGAATGAAATAAAAGTGCAATTAAAGTTAGAAAGTGGAGTCAAAACTACTTTACAGAGCAATGAAGGAATGAAATACAAAGTGCAATTAAAGTTAGAAAGTGGAGTCAAAACTGATTTATAGGATTAAACTCCTTTTTAAGGGTTCAAACTAAATGTCCTACTTCATGATATAACAAGGCATGCTAATATCTGGTATGTATATGGCATGAGGACATATGAGAATCACACCTATTTCATATTCAAGGCTCCTTAGAAAGATATAAGTACAGTACTTCTCCTACAAAAAAATGCCTAACAAATATGTTTGTGTTTTAAGCTACCAAAGAGCACATAATAAAATATATTTCAAAACCTGTAACTACTCTCCCTAAAACAATAAAAGAGTAATTCAACATATGTTTATAAGATCTTCCCAAATGGCTCGATGAGTGACTTGTTTTCCTCTACCAAAAAAATCAAAAGGAATAATCTCACTAAAATTCTACTCCATTCTATAACAAAAGCATGAGGCATTTGAAAAAAGATTGGGTTTCGCCCATTTCATTTTAATACTAATTATTATTATTGGTTAAATTATCCATTAAACAGTTCATTAAAAAAGATTTACTACAAATATTTTTCAAGCTAGCTAATTTATTACATATTACTTGAGAAAAACATCTGTTATAAATAAAGTATCGTAAATTTGTGCATAAGGTGATTTACACAAAAATAGAGGAGATAAGTGAAGTTTCCTAAATTTGCAGATAGGGTGACTTACATTAAAAAAAAGTAGAAGATGATAGATTGATTTCTATATGAAATCAAGGTTGAACTCTAAAGAGTTCTACTTCTTATTGAGGATCTGTACGGGGGTTGAGGGAACAATGAAGGAAAAGAAGGTTTATAGTGATGTATCGAAATCCACACCTTTTAAATTTATGATAACTAATATATATATATTATTTTTACGAAGGAATATTTAAATACACATTTTGTAAACAGTAGGTGCATGTGCATAAAAATATTCTATGAACATAATTTATTTTCTTTTGAGACATTTTTTTTATGATGTTGATTTCCAAACCATGACATTGATGTTGGTAATAAATTTAGAGTTGAAATACATTGAATTGAAATATCGAATAAGAATATAATAAATATTACAAAACTATGTAAGTCTCATACATGAATAAATTGCTAATATGCATTGAGTAAAAAAGTCTCGAAGGACTAATTGATAAATAATACAAATCTTAGAGGTTAATTTAAATTTTTTTAAGAAGTGAAAGTCCTCTTTTGCTCTATCAAAGTTTCCCTCCTCTTCCATTAGCCATCAAACACTATTCTTTACTTAGTCGCCATGTTAAAGGCTCGAAGTCGACGTTTTGAAAAATGTTAAACCTGCTACATAGAACAGGTTCTGTTGGTCGTTTGCTGCACATTCTGAGTAGGAGAAGGAGTCGAGTCCACAATTCCACAATTAATCATGTTTTATTTTTTAATTAAGGAAAACCAATTTGAAAAAGAAATTAGCGTTCAATATTGTTTTCTTATTAAATTAAGGAAAACTGCGTAAAAGGCAAGTTGTTTTGTTGTCTATCTAAGGACAAAGTCATGTAGGAGAAGGAGTCCTACATAGGCAAGGTTTCTTTGAGGCGGAATAGTTTAAGAGGAAAGAAGCATGAGTTTTTGTTGCGGCAAAGACAAAAAGAAGTCCAATTTGAGTTCAATTAGGTTTGTGTAATGGCAAACATAAAGTTCCTTCAAACAAGGACTTGCTGAATTTTTGATCCATAAATAGGGAGCTATTTTCATCAAAAAGAATTACGCACTTATATAAAGAGAAGATCAAAACACAATCAAGAGGTTTGAGAGAGTTTTGAGAGTTACTTGGGAGTGTTGCCAATTTGTGAGGAAAAAGTTGTCTGATTGTAATTAAGAGTTTTGATTACAATCCAGTGTGTGTGTGTGTAGAATTCGTCTAAAAAGGTTGAGAAAGTTGACGGACGGTAGAAGACTTAAACCGAGGGGTTTTTGTCTTGGGTAGCTAGGATTAGAGTTTATAATTTCATAGTTTGGAATTATAGTTAATAATTCCTTAGGTTACATGAAGTTGAGTTAAATCCTATAAAGGTGTAGGTCGTAGTTTTTACACTTTATGAGTTGGGGTTTTCCGCGAAAAAATGTTGTATCATTATTTTATTTTCTTCACAAAACGTAGTTGTTGTAATTTGCAAAGGAACATATAGAATATACTTGTTCCTAAGGAAAATTTGGGGTGTGAGTATTCCAATAATTGGTATTGGGTCGAGTCTAATAACTCAAGATGAGATCACTATACATTTTGCACCTCCTCTTGGACAGTCAAGGACAACATATCAACAGGCCTCCACTATTCAATGGACATTACTATTCATGGTGGAATACAAGGATGGAAGACTTTATACAAGCTAAAGACTACCAACTATGAGTTAGGATTACTAATGGACCATTAACTCCTACTATTACTGATAGTGTAGGGAATACGGTACCAAAACCAACAGAAAAATACGGAGAAGCTGAATATAAGATGCTTAGAAATAATGCAAAAGTTAAGTGCGTTCTCGTATGTGGACTAGGACCTGTTTAATCGCATCTCAAGTTATACCTCCGCAAACAAATTTTAGATACTCTACGGAATGCTCATGAAGGTACAACTCAAGTTCAAAAATTTAGAATTGCTAGGATATGCTCTGAATATGAAGCCTTCAAGATGAAATCTAGTGAATCCCTTCAAGATATGATCACTAGATTCACTATTGTAGTAAACGAGCTAATCTCCTTGGGCAAAGTAACACC
Organism: Solanum pennellii; assembly: GCF_001406875.1. Lineage (NCBI taxonomy): Eukaryota > Viridiplantae > Streptophyta > Magnoliopsida > Solanales > Solanaceae > Solanum > Solanum pennellii. Next base: position 36,918,171 of record NC_028643.1, read on the forward strand.
ACCGAGGAACATGTAGACAAAGTGCTTAGGACCTTGCCTAGATAATAGACAATAAAAGTCACTGCAATTAGAGAAGCCAAGGATTTAACCAATATGACTTTTGATGAACTAGTAGGTAACCTCAAGACATATGAGATGAATGATTACAAAAAAGGTGAAGGAAACAAAGAGAAAAATCTTGGACTTAAAGATACAGAAAGTGATGATTCAGATATAGATGATGATGATCTGGAACTGATTAGCAGAAACTTCAAGAAACTCTTCAAAAGGGGCCTAAGTACCACACACAAAAGAAAAGAATATAGAGAAATCACAAAGTGAAGGATGCCTCATGTGCGGAAAAACTGATCATCAAATTAAGGATTGTTCTATGTGGGAGGTAGAATGGAGAAAAGAAAGAGTTGAAAAGGAGAAGAGAGAAATTTTAAACAAAAGAAAAATAAAGAGAATGAGCAAGAAATGTATGCTGCCTGGGATACAGATTCAGAGATGTATGAAGACGATGTTGATGACATTGCCTTGATGGACATGGAAGAATCTGAATCGGAATCTGATTAAGACTCTGAAGAAAAGGAGGTAAACCTTTTTAACCTCAAAGATAAGTTAATAAAATTCTCTAAGAAAAAATTAGCTTTTTTACTCTCACATCTATAGATACAAATTAAGAACTAGTTAAAATTAAGAGTCACTTTCTTGCCTCAATAACTAGTTTAAATTTTGAGTATATCGATCTCGAAAAACATAGTAGTGAACTATAGGAGAAAACTAAGCAATTGCTGCAGAAAACTCAGCAACTTGAATCCTGAAATTTAACACTAAAGTCTAAAATATAAAACTGAAAATTCTTGATAAAAAATGGTGTTTGATGAACTCAAGCATGAACATGAAATAAATAAACTAAAAAACGACTTAAGCTTGGAAAAAGAAAAATCTAGGAGAATAAATCTTGAATTGTCTTAAGATGAAAACTAATCTGAAAAGAGCCAATAAATGGATAAAATATTTTATGATAGCAATACATCTAGGTAACAATACTCGAAACATAAGAACTGGAATAGGGTATGAGCAGTCTAGGATTGAGAATCCTTTTTTATATATTATTTGTGGTAAATCAGGTAACTATAAACTAAACTGTCTGAAACACAGAGTTACTGCCAAAAATACAGCAAGAGGAACTTATAAAGTTGTTAAAAGGAACAGGTATACTCAGAGGAAAACTAACTAGCCTGAATGGATACATAGAGAGCTTATTCGTCCTTTTTATCAATACAAAGGACCCAAGCTAATCTGGGTTCCTAAACCTAACCTTTAAATCTGCAGGAAAAGTGAGAGGCGGCAGACAACATTCACCAAAGAACATGTTTCTCCAAATGCTTGATTGAAACTAGAAGAAAGTCTTCTCACTTGGAAAAAAAGGAATGGATGAATAACATTGACTGTGAAAAAAAAAGAAAAAAGAAAAAAAAAGGAAATACTGAAGAAACGTGTGAAAGAAACAGGTCCACCTTATGCAATATCTAACAATTATGAGCACTAAGATGAGCAGCGTATGTAACTTGCTAGTCCATTAATCAATAATATGATCAGCCAAGGAAAACACTTTCAAAAGGAACAATTTGGAACTTGGGGATGATTAAGGTTACATGAGTATCCCTCAATGGATAATGAACATTGCACATACTGCCCTCTAATCTTTAATTTTATGTTCATCTTTTTACATTAAGTTGTATATCTCTATAACATTGATTTTCATCTGGCACAGTCCGACAGACTTAGTAAAATTGAAGCAAAATTTAGCATATCTAGAGATCTAGGATATGTGCACTACAATTATCCATAATAAAATATAAAACCAATGCACTTGAAACTCTTCCTTCCGCTTGTCCCAAAAGATATATTCATGCCCTTAATACTACTAAACAAATACCTTCTTAAAAATCCCTAACCAAATATGATGGTCTATGGTTGAGTTACCTTAGGTGCAGGACAATTCTAATTTGATGCCTTATAAAATATAGATTGTGGTGTAGAAAGTAGATTGTGTTGGTTCTTAGGGGGGATCTGTATTGGCCATGTCTATAATTACTGAGAAAGTCATGGAGGATTTACCTTGTGAGGGGAAATATTTTGGGGACCCTACACTTGAACAAAGTTCACTTGTTAGGCTCAACTTGAGTGCATCTAGTGACGGGGGAATCAATGGGAGACACATTTATTTGAACCTAGTTCTTCTATTGGAAACCATATAAACTGGATTTAGGATTGATGTCAAAATTATCATAGTTGATGGTGCACCTTCTAGTACCACGTCCAGGAAACAGATTAAGAGCACATTTTCCTCTACAAATGATGTTCAAGAAAATTTATTTCTATTACTGACTCTATTGAAATTAAAATTTGTGAACTATTTTTTCTGTGGAGGGCACATGATTGATTGAAAAAGTTTCTTAAAGGTGATATAAAAAGAAGAAAATAAAGATTGAGCTTTCATAGACCAAGTCTACCTTTGAAATTGAGAAGGTTTCTAATTTTGTTAATCCAAAAGATATTGTTCTCTGCTGAAAAATGACTTTTATTTATCCTCTCATGCCCGATCTTTTGATATTACCTAACCACTCTAACCTTTGACTTCCCAAATTTTTGTTATCATAGATGCTTGAATTTATCTTTAATTTTGGTTACATTATGGTGTATATGCCTTTTGATTAATGCTAATGTTGGGTTTGAGTTTCAAGTTCATGTCTATCCTCTGTGTTTGTGCAAAAACACTTTGCTATAGCTAATTGGATGCTTGATTTCTTAAGTGATTGAATAGGTGATAGTCAGTGGCCATGAGTATAGAATTTGATTCTCTTAGTGTGGTGTATGCCTTCGCAGTGTTTTATGATGTCAAAAGGGGGAAGTGCATACTTGTGTAATATTTATAACCCAATTTGTCTAACTTGATCCTCTTATGTATTTGCTTTGTGTATTGAGTTTTATAAAACTGAAATACAACACAAGACACAGTGGTTTGTCATCATTAAAAAGAGATACATGAATTTGTATATTTTGAAGACTGACAAAGATTGCATCATGGAACAAGTTTAGCAAACATGATCTGAGTTTACCAAGGCCTACTGAAAAAAGGATTCCAAAATTAAGCATAGCTTTATAATTTATTAAGAAATTGACTTAACATAGGAAAACTACTTCCTAATCAGTTAAGAGGGAAGCAGTGTGCATATGAATGTATGTGTTTACTTACCTGTTCAATGCAAGAAGATGGGTTTGCCATAGTCAAAAAGGGGAATTTGTTAAAGGCTCGAAGTTGAAGTTTTGACAAATGTTAAACTTTCTACATAGAATTGGTCGTATTGGTCTTGTTGCTGCATATTCATAGTAGGAGAAGGAGTCGAGTCCACAATTCCAAAATTAATAATATTTTCTTATTTAATTAAGAAAAACAAAGTTGAAAAATGAATTGGCGTTCAATAATATTTTCTTATTTAATTAAGGAAAATTGTGTAGAAGGCAAGCTGATTTGTTGTCTATTTAAGGACAAAATCACATAGGAGAAGGAGTGCGTGAGTTTTTGTTGCGGTAAAGACAAAAAGAAGTCTAAGTTGAGTTCAACAAGGTTTGTGTAGCGGCAAAGACAAAGTTCAATCAATCAAGGACTTGCTGAATTTCTGATCTATAAATAGGAGCTATTTTCAAGAGAAAAAATTACTCACTTAGACAGAGAGAAGATCAAAATACGATCAAGAGGTTTGAGAGAGTTTTGAGAGTCACTTGGGAGTATTGCCAATTTGTAAGGAAAAAGTTGTAAGATTGTCATTAAGAATTTTAATTACAACCTAGTGTATGTGTAGGATTCGTCTAACAAGTTTGAGAAACTTGACGGACAGTAGAAGACTTAAACCTAGGGGTTTTTGTCTTGGGTAGCTAGTAATTAGAGTTTATAATTTCTTAGCTTGGAATTAGAGTTATAATTCCTTAGCTTACATAGGCTTGTAATCTTTTGTTGAGGTTTGGAGTTTAATAAAGTGGAGTTAAATCCTACAGATGTGTAGGTCGTGATTTTTACCACTTATGAGTGTAGGTCGTGATTTTTACCACTTATGAGTTAAGTTTTCCGCGATAAAATATCGTATCATTATTTTATTTGCTTTATAAAACGTAACTGTTATAATCTTTGTTAAGGATGTACCTCATTAAAGATTGCAGCTTACATTCTAGTAAGATTAATTAGAAACTTCATTAGTTCAAGGATATATACTTCAGGTAATATCCTACATGTTAATACCATAAAATCATAACTTTATTTTAATCAGGCTTTATATATTCAAACTTTAATAAAGTCTACAGAATCTTTGTTCAATTTTCCATTTAATTGAATAATTTTACATCTTTATTCTTAATATATACTTTTTTTGAATTTTTATTATTCACATTTTTATGATAAAGTAAATCAAATAAATTTTTGTTCTCAAGTTAAATAAAAGAGACTTCAGATTATTGATTATTATAACTTAAGTCAAATCGTAGATCTGCTTTTCATTAGTGCTGGTGTATCTTTCTAATGTTGTCTCACAAAATTCCATGTTTGCAGTTATTGGTCTGCTTCGTTTCACGTGTTTTCTCTATTGCTTTTCTAGGCTTAAGTTTAACTATAATATATATATATATATATATATATATATATATTACTTTTTGGGCTGGTTTCGTGATTTTATGCTTGGAAAATGCTCTTTTATCGCTGGGCCCCCTTTCTTTTATCAAAATCTAGTGTAAGCAGAGAACAATCAAGAAGATTCTTGCAATATATGAGAACGATTCATCACCATCTTCGCGTATTAAAACAAGAATGTCCCAATCAAGTCATCGAGTGACATAAAACAGCATATCCGGCACAAGAAAGGGGTGTAGAAAAATCCTTTTTTCTTGTGTCGAAACGAAAGAGTAATGATTCTTGATCCTTTTTGTTATGTATATATATAGTATGCAATATATA
>NC_028643.1:36923204-36932615 GCF_001406875.1 Solanum pennellii
TATATATATATATATATATATATATATATATATATATATTGCATTCTAGTCAAGAACGAACTGACGATGTGTGATGCCACATGATGACTTGTATTTTGCATGATTTGTTATGTTATTGAGGAGTCATTGACCACATTTTTAAATATAGTGTATATCTTGTTTTTCTCATGAACATGTATTCAGTGTCGAGTTATCGAAATGACTCCTCAAATATTTGCATTAAATTTATTTCAGCCTGAAGAGGGTGATCCTCAATAGCAAATGATTTATTCTGCTACAGAGGGAGGTTGGTTAAGAAACATAACATCTTTCTCCCTTCGTATGATTATTTAGTTTGAAATATGAGTTAGTGTAAAACTATTATTACTTAAGTAGTACAATAATTTCCTTATAACAAATGGGTACTTAGTTAACTACTCTGTATAAGATTGTACAATTCAAGTTTCCTACACCTTCTATTTGTATATCCAAATAATCTCTTTTCTTCTTATCAATTTCTTGTTTTATTCAGTATGTTTATTTCCCTTTCTAATATCATTTGCATGAGGAATATTATTTTCTTAACATTTTTAACCTCCAATTCCGAACATAAGACATATCTGCATCTCTCTTTGAAATAAGTATATTATATCTATAAGAAATCACGTTCTTGGCATCTTCATAGAATGAACCATAAGTTGTTCATCTTGTATTCCAAACATACTTAGAACAAAACTTTGAACATCTTTGTAAGACAACAAAGTTTAAGAACATTTTTCACAACTAGAAAATTAAAACTAGTAGCGAAACTAGAATCAGAAACAGTTTAAAAAAAATACCAAATATTTTTCTTAAAGAAGAATTATTTTTAATATGTGTCTAAAGAATCTTACTGTTTCCAACAAACTTTGCAGAAACACGAAGTTACCAAGTTTAATGAACCAGTGAAAAACAAAAGAATTGAAGAACTGAAGTTAATTCACAAATCTGAAATTTGTAAAACACGTACCAGAATCTGGAAAATTTTTAATATGAAAAAGATCAAGTCCACTGAATTCAGAGTGTCCCCTTAAGGAAATTATTCCCCTCTAGTATCCGAGGATTGATTTGGAATATGACCTCGCAGGATAAAATAATCTCAATCACCAGAGTATAGATACTAAAAACTCCGATGTCAGCGAACCACTCAACGGTAGTAAAGTACACTTAGAATACTAGATTTAGTAATTGAGAAGAAGTCCATGTATTATACCTTAAAATGAGAGGAAATACCTCAGTTAATAGAAAACAAAGGGTAGTGCGAAAATGTTCTTATTGTGCCTTACCGGAAAGGTCACAAACCTTTGGAAAAGTCACAATCTTTCAGAAAGGTCGTCACCTTTCATAAAAGTCACAACTTTCAATAGAACTCACAACTTTTCATAAAAGTTGCAACTTTTCATAAAAGTCACAACTTTTCACAAAAGTCGCAACATTTCATAAAAGTCACAACTCTTCAAAAAAGTCACAACTCTTCGTTTTCCATTCACACCTTTTTAAAACCCAACCATCCCCCGCATGAATGGGTAATGACTCGAAGACAGATAAACGGACAAGTATGTGTACTTTACAAGCAAGAATTAATTGCATCTGGATAAGTAGGTTTCCTCTTGGACTTTCCCTAGTGACATATGTTGGATATACTCGGTCAATCGGTAGATGCGATATCTTTGAACCGTCGAACTTTGGTGTAAACCTAGACAAACATATGTCACACAATTAACCCTTTTCCGTTTATGGTTCTTAGGGTTGTGTTCCTTTTAGCCATGAACACCTCCTGGTTTCATGAGTGTATAGAGAGATGGGCTTTTGACAATCATCTTCTTTGAAGCGGCTTACACTTCACACTCACATAGGTGATTCGTAACCGTGTTATCGCGTAGATACACTATTTGGTCAACTCTGTAAAGCTTAGTAAATCATTAAAATGATTAAGCTTTATTAGCTCATTGACAAGACTTAATGTTGTATCCTTGTCCCTGAGCATTGTCTTCATCATGAGAATGGATTGAGTTTGTTGACAATGCCGAACCGTCATTCACAACTTTGTTTTTTTCCTTGAATCTAGCTCTTAGGATCTCCATTCTGGTAGATAGAGTTACCGCCATGATGACTTGTCCTAAGCCGTAAATTCATTCCCTTAGATGATCTTTTAGCTTCCTCTCTAGTTAGGCCTTTTTGTAAGTGGATCCGACACATTATCCTTTGACTTTACATAGTCAATTTTAATAATTCCACTAGAGAATAGTTTTCTAACGGTATCATATCTATGTCGTATATGACAAGACTTTCCATTATACTTCATGCTCCATGCCCTACCTATTGCATCTTGACTGTGAAAGTGTATGCATACTAATGCCAAAGGTTTGGGCCAAAATAGAATATCTATCAAGAATTTATGGAGTCTTTCAACTTATTCACCGACCTGATCTAGAGAACCTAGTTCAAAATCATTGTACAGCTAGCGATACATGTCTCATTTGAAATATTTCTAAGAGACTGCTCCTCTACCAATAGTTAATACATATCTACTCATGAATTTTACTTCATTCGTCCGATGATTCAATTTGCATCACTATATCTTTCAATATTGTTGGATATTGTTATAAAGAAAGACATAGTTTTAAGTATTATTTTAAATACTCCAAAACTCTATTTATTGTCATCTAATGAATTTATTTGGGATCACTTGTGAACTGACTCTATTTAAAATAGCAAATGCTATATCTAATCACGCACACTATATGATATACATCATGCTTCACAAAACTCTAGCACAATCCAATTGTGAGTAACATTTGTTTTCACTCTTTTGAAATGCAAAGCTCACATTTATTGGAGACTTGACAATATTGACATCCAAATATTTGAACTAGTTAAGTAACTTTTCAATGAAATGAGACCGTGAAAATGCTAAACATTATGGAGTTCTACAAATTCTTATATCTAAGATCGCATTAGCACCTCTAATAATTTTCATTCCACTTGCTTTATAGAATACATTTAGTAGCATTGATGTTATTAGTGTCTCTATTGATGATCAACATATCACCAATATAAAAACAAACAATGACCTTATGATTTTAATGTGAACACATTTATCACTTCCATCATTCTTCAATCCATTTGCTGATATGGTTTGATCAAATTATGTCATTGTTTGGGTGATTCCTTAATGTGACTTAACAAGTTCACACACTTTATTTTATTTACCAGGAACCACAAAAACCTCGGGTTGTTCCATGTAAATTTCTTCGGCCAATTCTACATTTAAGAATGTTTTTTTCACATTCATTTGATGAATTTGGAGGTCATATACCACACTAATAATTTTTGCATTCGAACGGATATTATTCTAATTACTAACTAGTATATATATATTGACAAGATCAAAACCTTCAGTTTTTTTTTGTCTAAAGCCTTGACACAAAGTATTGATTTATATTTTTCAACATCTCCATCAACTGTTATTTTCCTTCTAAAGATTCACTTTGAACCCAAAGGTTTATTTTCTTGACGAAGATCAATTAACTTCCAATATTGTTTATTGACACAATCTTTCCAAAGAATGAGCCTATAGAAGACACAGGAAATGTTACAAAATCATATTCAAAGGAAGTAAATGTCCTTTAACATTTACTAAGCCTCTGAATCTCTTTATTAAGTACATTATGCTTTTCATTTCCTAGGCCTTTAGACCCTTCTCTAGACTACTCAAGTCTAATTTTATAGCCCACAGTCATAGGTCCAATTTTAATTCTTTTAGGAATAGGAACTTGGACTTTGACTATATACCACCACACTTTGAAATATTTCAAGTTGTATTTCCTTCCTTTACATTTCTCATGTGGAAAAGATTGTATTCTGATAAAAAAAATCGCTTTCTTTCTAAAACGACAAAACTTTTTGTTGTTCCCTTTTGCAGTAAGGATAGTTCCTCCATACAAGTTTTGTGTAAAACCGAACTTATAAATAATGCATCCATCATTTTTGCAAACTAAAGAACTTTAAAAGCAACAATATTTGGGAAGTAAAATTCATTCCACAACATATGGTTTGCAGATCTTTCTCCAAAGATACACATAATAATAAAAATAAAAAATCAAATATGATAATCCTTAGAAACTATTTTCCTCCTTATATAATTTAATAAGAAAATTACTTGGTAATCTTTAAACACAATATCATAAAATTTTTTTGTTACATTCTCACTTCGACCTTACTAAACAAAGCAATAAATTATGGAGAAGTAATACATTTATCTTCTACTTCCATGATCAGATTCTCTCAATCAGTAGAATAAAAAAATTCTAAGAGTATACTAATTTCCTTAAGATTGTTGTTCATCTTGTATTCCAAACATACTTAGAACAAAACCTTGAACATCTTTGTAAGACAATAAAGTTTAAGAACATTTTCACAACTAGAAAAATCAAAACTAGTAGCGAAACTAGAATCAGAAACAGATTGAAAAAAATATACCAAATATTTTTCTTAAAGAAGAATTGTTGTTAATATGTGCCTAAAGAATATTACTGTTTCCAAAAAACTTTGCATAAACACAAAGTTACCAAGTTTAATGAACCAGTGAAGAACAAAAGAATAGAATAACTGAAATGAATTCTCAAATCTAAAATTTGTAAAACACGTACCAGAATCTGGAAAATTTTATATAGGAAAAGATCAAGTCCACTGAACTCACAGTGTCCCCTTAAGGAAATTATTCCCCTCTAGTATCCGAGGTTTGATTTGGAATATGACGTCGCAATGTAAAATGATCTCAATCACCAGAGTAAAGATACCAAAAACTCTGGTGCCAGCGAACCACTGGCAGAGTATAGATACCAAAAATTTGGCTTTGGCTTTGGCAAATGATCGAGAGCTTTTTAGTTGACTGACCCGACCCGACTCGGATCCGCGCGCGACCTATTTTATTTAAACTTTCCCATTTTATTTAAAATTCCCGCCATGACTGATTAACGTTCGTGTGAATTCTGAAAGGGTTGCAACCTTTCAGAACATATTCTTCTTGCCTATAAATACCACTCATTCTTCAAAATATTTACTAATGAATTTTATAATCTCCTTCTTCTTCTTGTTCTGCAATTTTACCCTGGGAGGTTATATTACAAATGAAACCTCGGATACTAGAGGGGAATAATTTCCTTAAGGGGACACTGTGAGTTCAGTGGACTTGATCTTTTTCCAATTTAAAAGATTTTTTCAAATTCTGGTACGTTGTTACAGATTATAGTTTTTTTTTTGTAAATTAAATTTCTGTTCATTCTCTTACTGGTTTTATAATTTTCAGTTACTTCGTGTTTCTGAATAATTTATTAGAATCAGTAATTTCTGATTTTGATAACACAGATCGAAAACACCATAATCAACACCAATCCAATTCAATGTTGGAAACTAGAATTGGAAAAGTAAACCTTTTTATCGACAGTGGTAGTCATCCAAGAAGTGAGACAAGAAACAAACATGTGCCCCACTTCATAAGTCAACACCTTTTAATGATTTCTCATGCATATTCGAAAATAATATATTGGTTTTAAGGTCTCTAGTATAAATAATGGATTTACCTATAACTTTGTCTCTCTCATTGTCACAAGAATTAGAAAAAAGTATTAGATAAACTTCCGCCGATCCTTTTGCTAATTTCTTCTGATGACGAGGGAGAATACAAAGAGATAAAGGTAATGTTTAATCCTTCATTAAGACTGGAGACACCAAAAAAATCACATTCTCCCAAAGGTAAATTCATAAAAATCTAAAAAGCGTTCACTAATGAAGTCCATTCTATATTTGTGTCCCATCTCACTTTTGGGATGACTGCTAATGTGGATGACATGTTTTATTTTGCAAATTTTGCTTTCTCCAAATAAAATTGGATCAATTGATTACCTAAACTGTCATTTTGACCCTAAACTACCTTGTTTTTGTTAGTTTAAGCCTAGAAACATAACTAAATCTTTCCGAAGTCAAATCATTCATCAAACATAGAAAATTAGATAATAAGAGGAGAAAGGAGGTGAAGAACTCTATTTTAAGAATGGAGGAAGATTCCATCAGTTCTATCACAAAAATCGAAAGATTTTAACGTGGAATTCGTCACTAGGTATATGGTATTTGACTAATGGGTTCCTTTCACTCATTATGTCCCTACAATTCATTTCGATTCTAGATTCCTCTATTATAACTAGACCTAGGATTTGTAGTATCTTAGAAGATCATAATTAATTATTTATTTTAATGTTCCAAATTAGATTATCATGTTATTACTTGGTTTCTAACATGAATCCTACCTATGTACTTCTTTAGTTTTGTAATTACACATGCTAGGTCAAATATATCAATCATTCACATGTACATGCCTCAGTTTTGAATGTGTAAATATCTATTTAATAATGTTGCATTCTCAGTGGACATGTCCGTTTGGACCTATCCAATGTATTATAGTAATTCAGTCATACCGTGTTAGTCACTTAATCGTTTGAGAGTAGCATAATACCAAGTTAGGCTAGGGTTAGTCACCATATAGTCTGGAAACGATGTGCCACATAGTGTGTAATTAAGTCCCCTCTATGGGAATCATTTAGTGATCATGTCAGTCGTGCATCTATACCTATGGTAAGGTACATTGAGTCCTCCCAATGGGGAGTATACATCAAACTCCACATTTAGCTCATGTGGTTTTATTATCGGTTATTGGTAGCTCCCAGACATCTGTTAGATATTATTGCACTGACCATATTTGCAATACTGTTACATTTCCTTAAGCACTTGACTATTTTAGACTACATCTCCTATTATTTTCTTCTCTTTATTTTTAGCCCTCTCTTAAATAAATATTTCACAAGTAATTTTCATCATCTCAAGAATGCTTCAGTCATTCTTTATATGTTTTTTTCAAAGGATTTTGTTTAGTCATATTCTTTTCTTCTTCTTTTTTTTATTCATGTCACGTTTTTTCAAACAGGGCTTTTTATGAACTTCGTAGCTATCGTTGATTACCTTTTCACTCAATCATCATTTTTCTTCAGATTAACAATTTGAATATGTATATTCTATTACGCTCAAGAAGGCAAGGTTTCAAAATAAAGTACTAAAAAATAGTTACGGACAAATTATGACTACCAACCAAAAGGTTGCAGGCTCAAAAGGGATAACTACTAGTATAATATGTAAAAAAGCTAAAGTTTACAAGAACATCAAAGAAATCTTATAATCATCTCCGAAACAAACCAACACTTTTTATTTCGCTTTTTTAACATGCAAAACAAGTTTCAAACTAAGATGCAAAACATGAAATAATCAAATTTTCACCACACATGAAACACGTATAAATTAAGATGGATCAATTCCACTTTTAAGAGAGAAATGATCATAACAAACTACAAAATAAAATTATTTATACAAAAAGTAATATTCGTGAGCCTCGGTGTCACTAATTCTTCAATTTCCTTATCAATCAAGCATTCACAAGAAATCACTAATAAAAAATTAGCTCTAAATAGTAAGTATCACATCACTCAAAAGGGTCTTTTCTTTTCACTTAAGAAAATCTTAAATAATAAAAGAAACTCGGTTCAAAGGAACTCTCCTCAGGAAAAGAACCAAAAACAAAAGTCAAGGAACTCATCCTAAAATAAGAAAAGACACAGTAAAATAGTAAAAATTAGGAATTCATTCCTCCACCCCACACTTAAAAAGATGGTATACCCCCAAAAACATCAAATAAAATTTAAGAAATGGGTTAGGAAAACTTCCTCATGTCTTTAGGACTACCTAGTAGCATGTTCTCTTAATTTTCATGAAGGTTCGTACGCATCCAACAATCAAGCTTAAACGTTCTCCTTTGCTTCAAACTTTTGGGCACTCAGACTTCTCCTAATCTGCAACAATAAGAAAAAAAAACAAAAAAAATGATACTAAAAAAATAAAATAAAATAAGAAGTTACACTACTAGTTGGGTTGCCTCCCAATAAGCGCCTAATTTAACATAACGACACGAAACAAATAAATACTCCAGTTATATTTTTACTTTGAACTTATGAATTTTACCCCTATCTTTGCATCAATATTTTGCTCCTCTCTAGGGGCGGTGGTATAAAGATAAAGGAACCTAGTAATATATGTTGCATCTTGCACTTATAGACCCTTAGGTGAGGAATGTTGTTTTATCTACGTGAACTTAAAAACTTAAGGATGTAGGGGCCTCGTTCCCCATCTATACACTCATGCATTCGTTTAGATGACTCGAATTTCATGTCGCCATCTAAGCATAATATAGAAAAGTGTTTTGAATGAAATTCAAGATGCTTCGACTCCAAAGCAACATTATTTAGAACATTCTCACTTTTGTACTATTTCTTGAACGTGGCATCTTCAAGAAAAATCTGATTGCATTGTATATCCTCCCATTATAGAACCTCTATTTGACTTCTGACTGTCTTTTGAGTATCACGAAACTCATAATTGGATTTTTTAGCGTCAAACACAACAACATATGCATTCAGTTCATTGTTTAATTTCTGAGTATGTAAGAAAAAAATCAACATCTTCAAAAGTTCTTCATTTTTCTAACTATAAGGCGTTACATTACATGTATGGTTATGTTATGAAGCGTTTCATATTCCTCTATTAATTTACTTCATGTTTCCATACTATCAAAGGAAAAAAAGATAATTAGAACCGTCATGGTAGGATTTTGAAATAGGGTAGAAAAACATAATACAACTGAGCCACAAAATACTAAAAAGTTTACAGGATTAAAATGGTGCACTCAAGTCTCCCTGAAAATATGATGATATTGTTGCCAAAAGTGGGCTCATTTGCAACAAGAACAAGGTTTTACAACATAAGAATAATCACAAGTTCATCCACAAATAGTATTTTAGTACAAAAATTATGTATCAAAATATATAAACGAATAAATAGAAAAAAAAAGTATAACCTAGAAGGATAGTTAATTTTATGTCCTCGGCAACGACTCCAAAAACTTGTTGCTCCCAATTTGTCACGACCAAAACGGGCCGCGACTGGCACCCACACTTATCCTACTATGTGAGCGAACCAACCAATCTAATCCCCAACATTTCAACCATAAATAACAAAATATAATGCGGAAGACTTAAAACTCATTAATGAAAATCGATTAAATAACTTATAAAAACTCAATACTATTTATTCCCAAAACCTGGAAGTCATCACAACAAGAACATCTATCCTCAAATTACTAATCTAAGAGTATCTAAGAAGCTAAAATAAGTAAAAAGCTAGTCCATGCCGGAATCTCAAGGCATCAAGACATGAAGAGGAAGATCCAGTCCAAGCTAGAAGCAATAGCTCACCCTGAAATCTGGCTTGATGAAGACTGGCTAGAGTTAC
>NC_028643.1:36934972-36935387 GCF_001406875.1 Solanum pennellii
GCCATATCAATGCTTGAGTGATAGCTATTATTGTATGAAAACTCTGCTAAGGGTAAGAAGTTATCCCAATGACCACCAAATTCTATCACACATGCACGAAGCATATCCTCCAATACCTGAATCGTTCGCTCAGACTGTCCATCTGTCTAAGGGTGGATGCAGTACTAAGATCCAACCTAGTACCTAATTCCGCATGCAATGTTCTCCAAAACTTAGAAGTAAATTGCGTACCTCTATCTGATATGATGGAGAGTGGAACTCAACGCAACCGAACAATCTATGAGATATAGAGTTTGGGTAACTTTTCTGCATTGTAAGTCACCTTGACCGGAATGAAGTGAGAAGACTTAGTTAACCTATCCACAATTACCCAAATAGAGTCAAACTTACCCAATGTCTTTGGAAGACCAACCAC
>NC_028643.1:36938810-36979162 GCF_001406875.1 Solanum pennellii
TATGAGATAAGTTATATATATATATATATATATATAGAGAGAGAGAGAGAGAGAGAGAGAGAAACTATGTATGTATATAATTAGAGCTAAGCATTATATTATGAACAATTAGTGTAATAAAGTTGAATTTGGAGGGATGTTTAGGAAATTATTTCTTAATTAATTTATATATTTACTCTATTAAATAAATTTAAGTTGATTTGATTTAATGTGACATTAAATTAATATGAAATTTAATTTACAATGAAATCACGTAATCATAATAAATTGAGCTAAATTGACATAAATTGATGGAGAACTAACATTAAATTTGTACTGCAATATTAAATACAACTCAAAATTACATACTAACATTATAAGTGAAGTTTCCTAGACAAAAGCATTTTCGTTTTCCGTCGCCCCTGAGAATTCTTGATTTACCAAGAGAGCAGAAAAGGGGCAAATCGCAAACATGGCTGGCGGAATCGCACATCTTCGTCTTTCGGAGGAGCGTAGATTATGGAGGATGGATCAGCCACATGTATTTTATATCCTTTTAATATTTTTTTTCTTGTCAGTACTTTTTGTGTAATTTTTTTTACTCTATGGATGCACAATAATAGGTTATTAGGATA
Source organism: Solanum pennellii (assembly GCF_001406875.1). NCBI lineage: Eukaryota > Viridiplantae > Streptophyta > Magnoliopsida > Solanales > Solanaceae > Solanum > Solanum pennellii. The sequence goes on from NC_028643.1 coordinate 36,939,425, forward strand.
TGTAGATTTGATAGTTAGGTTAACTTAAGGGTGTCTTCTGTTTTTCCCTTAGGGATTTGTGGCTATGCCAGAAACTGCTCCACATGGGTTTGTCAATTTGATGGTGTGGCATTGTTATATCCCAGGAAAACCTATGGTGAGTAAATTTTCTTGCTTTCTTCACTACCCATTTCAAGATTTCTTTTATTGTAGTTTATGTATTGATTGTTTATCACAAGTGAAAATGAGAAAGTTAGATATTTCTGATACTCTTCCTAAAAATTTATTTGGATAGATACAAATTTGTCATGACAAATAATAAAAAAGTGTCCACATGAGTGAGTGAGCTCCCATTTCCTATTTCAATTTCAAATAAAGGATGAGGGTTGAATTGAGCTTGTAGACATTGTGAAATGTGTCTATTTTTTATGGATTCTCATGATTATTAAAGAATATAAACATGTATATATTGAGTGGGTTGGTTTGTATTCCTCGTTTGTGATTGAAATTTCGGGCTAGAATTTGTATACTTCTATTATCAACATGTTGTTTATCATTTTTCCCTTATTTATTGTGGAAAACCAGTAATTTTGTGCTATAATTACCCAACTTAATAGTTTTATGAGGAAGTTTATCGATTCTATGTTATGGGAACTATGAAGAAAAGATAGTACAATCTAATTACTAGTTAGACAAATCAATTTTGATATTCTCGCAACAGTAATAGAAAGTATTCTACTATATTGGTTTTGACTTGCATAGTTTTCTTATTATTTCTATGATTTTTATGCTCCTTTAGTTTTATCTTTTGATTTGGTTTACCGGATAATTCATTGTAGTATAGAATTAATTAAAAGTTAATAGAATTAGGTTATTGGAGTAGGAAGTAAATTTAACGAGATCTAAGTTATGTCTCATTGGATGATGATAGTTGTAGAATACATGTTTCCTTTTATCAAACTCGGGAAAGGAAACATATATGCTACAACTATTATCATCCAATTAGACATAACTTAGATCTCGTTAAATATACTTCTTACTCCAATAGCTTAATTCTATTATCTTTTAACTAATTCTCTACTACAATGAATTATCCGGTAAACCAAATCAAAAGATAAAACTAAAGGAGTATAAAAACCCTAGAAATAATAATTAAAATATGCAAGTCCCAGCCAATATAGTAGAATACTTTCTATGTTGCGAGAATATCAAAATTGATTTGTCTAACTAATAATTAGATTGTACTATCTTTTATTCATAGTTCTCATAACATAGAATCGATAAAATTCCTCATAAACTATGAAGTATGGGTAATTATAGCACAAAATTACTGGGTTTCCACAATAAATAAGGGAAAAATGATAAACAATATGTTGATAAAAAAAAAGTAGATAAATGCTAGCCAATACACCAAACCACTGAATATATACATGTTTATACTCTTTTACAATTATGAGAATCCATCAAGAATTGACACATTTCACAATGTCTACAAGCTTAATTCAACCCTCATCCTTTATTTGGACTTTAAATAGGAAATGTGAGCGAGCTCACACATGTGGACTCTTTTTTAATTTTTTCCTGAATAATTTGTATCTATCTAAATCATTTTTCAGAAAGAGTATAAAAAACATCTAACTTTCTCATTTTCACTTGTAATAACCAATCCATACAAAAACCACAAAAGGATAAAAGTTAAATGGGCAGTTAAGAAAACAAGAAAGTTTAGGTTTTCCAGGGATACAACAATGTCACACCATCAAAATGACATACACATCTGGACCAGTTTCTGGCATAGCCACAAATCCCTAAGGGAAAAAAAGAAGACACCCATAAGTTAACATAGCCATCAAATCCATAGATCCAAAAAACCCATTATTGTGCATCAATAGAACAAAAAATACACAAAAAGTTCCTGTGTAGAAAAAAAGATCAAAAGGGTATAGAATACATGTGGATGATTCATTCACCATAATCTACGCTCTTGAGAAAGAGGAAGACGTGTGATTCCTCCACAACATTACACTTGAAGCCATATATCCTTTTCTCTCCGATAATTATTTCTCTGAATTATTTATAGATATAGAAAACCCTGAATAAAATAATTGAATACAAACAAAATTAGGAACCTAAAACCAAACAGAGTTGAATTCCTTTTTATTTTCTCCGTGAAGCTGTGTTTCAAATTTGGTTCCGATCTTCAAATTCGAACACATTACTGTAGAATTGCAATTGTAATTGTTATTTAACTTATGTATTATTTATAACTTTTAAATTTTTTCTAGATTTTCTTTTGCAACCTTCTATCTTTAATTCGGTTTCGCTTCAAGAATCTTCAACTCTACACTAATTTAGTTCTACGAATAAAATACATTGTGTAGGATAAATATAAATAATAACAGTAAGAAAAATAATGATTAAAAAATATATTTGGTCTCCAATCAAGACCCTACATTTATACTTTTACTCGTCCTCGAGCAAACATTAAAGTCCATCTCTGAAAATCATACTAGGAATGTCATCATTTAAGTAGATGCAAACAATTTAACCATATATTAATTTCAAAAATCAAGTACAATTCCCGTTTATTTATGCAATACATTCAAATAAGCAACAAACCTCTAACCTCCTAACCTCAAGCAAGGACTTTTAACTCATAAAATTTAAGTTTGGTCATCTACTCTCATCAAAGAATGTTAATAGAAACACTTATCCATTATGAAACAAGTGCTCTCATAAGAGAAACAGTCCACACACTCAATTAAAAATATTGAATATACATTTATGATTTAGCATCAAAGAACAACTCACACTCAAAAATAAAATATACATGTATTCACAAAGATTCATATGCTTGCGCATTATGTACATCTCAACTAATTTAGCATGCTTGAATAGAATCAAATAGACTCTAACCGGTTGTAATGTAAGCTAGGGGATAGTATGAAAACAATATAATAGTGACCTACACAGTACAATCAATATTCAGTCTCAGCATATTATAAATTTTGTTCTTGCATTTACCTAGATCAGTGTTAATTATCTATATCATTTTTACATTATAAACATAATTTATTGCTTATTTAGTTATATGTTATTTCATATTTACTCTATCTTGCATTATCTGTACCTTTCAAGTACCAACATATACTCTACACTTCATCTTCACGTGATGTAGGTCTAGGTTCTCAGTGTTTAAATAACGCATAGATTGGTTCACTTATAAATCATTAAAACTACTCATGTGTTCTCCTATTTACCTACAATTCTCCAGTTTTTGTTATGATATATAAAACATCATAGTTTACTTTGTCCATAATCAAAACGACAAATATAATGTTCTCTTATTTTCCAACATACACTTAATTGTTTGATTTTGAAAAATAGTGATGCTACGATGACATTTATGTAGATATATACCATTTAAATTACCTTAGGTAGGAAAAGCTTCACACAAAGTGGCACTTCCATAGGAATCTTGGTTAATTACCCCAAACATTTTTCTCAAGTTAAACTTCAGATTTTTTTAAACAGGATATGATTTTAAAGTATTAAAATTGGAAAACTTTTGTATAGCCCAAAACATTAATCATGTTTAACTATAGATACTTGAGTATTAGCATGCATTATCATCATTTCATGTTTGAGTTTACTCTTTCTTTTTCCTAAGACAAGTAGCCGTCCAAGTGTTGATCCAATTCTTTGAAAGCTACCTTCTTTTGTAATTTAATATCCCTGTAGACTATTCTATCGTTTATTTGATTAGAGACTTTTTCTATCTCATGTTGCTTAATCCCATGGTCAGCTCTATGTTTTACTCATCATCTACCATTCAGATCTCAACTTGTTTAGTATCAGCAATTTCTTCATTCCAATTTGAGAATAATTTTTCTTGAATACTACATTTGAATCTTTAAATGATGCTTTTAAACCTTGTCCTTTTATTGATCTTCTTCAAAATATTCAATTTCATTTCAAATATTATTTGCACGGAGAATAATGTCTAAACTTTTTTTCTCCTATTCTGAAATATAACACATTTCTTCGTATCATGTTGTAGTGAGTAAATATATGTATAGGGAATCAAGTTCATTGCATGTTTAAATAATAAATCATAGACAACTGATCCGATTCAATTTTGAGAAAGAAGAATTGGAAAAATAAAATGTTTCATCCAATCTAGCAGCCATCCGAGAAATGAGATGAGACACAAATATAGAATGTCCTTCATCAGTGAACGATTTTTAGATTTTCATGCATTTATCATTGGGAGAATGTGATATTTTTGGTGTCTCCCGTCTCAATGAAAGGTTCAACTTCCCCTTTATCTCTAGTCTCTCTTTTCATCAGAAGGAATTAACAAAAGGATCGTGAGAAGTTTATTCAATACTTTTTTCTGATTTCTTATGACGAAGAAGGAAAACTGAGAAAGAATGCATTAAAAGTCATTAAAATGTTATGACTAATGAAGTCGGGTCTATGTTGGTGTCTTGTCTTACTTTTGAGATAACCACTAGTGTTGATAACATGGTTAACTTTGCCAATTCTAATTTCAAACATTGAATTGGATCGGTGTTGATTATGGGTGATTCTACAAAGATGGCAAGAACATTATTTCTTATAAATATAATATACTCATTGCAAATAGAGATGAAGATATGTGTTATGTTCTGAATCGCGATTAAAAGGGTTTAGACTACAATGCTCTTCATGAAATGCATATTGGAAATAGAGTTCAACATCCTGAAGAAAACAGGAAACTGATAAGGATAAACATGAAAATTTGAAGATACTAAAAGAAGGTGTAGGAAATTTGAATTGTACAATCATATATAGTTTAGTTAATTAAGAACCCATTTTTTATAAGTAAATTATTGTATTGCTAAAATAATACTAGTTTTACACTAAATAATATATTTCAAACCGAATAATAATGTACATGCAAAATATGTTATGTTTCTTAAAATACCTCCCTCTGTAGAAGCATAAATCTATTTGTTGTTGATCATAACCCTCTTCCGCCTGAAACAAATTGAATACAAACATTGAAAGAGTCATTTTGATAACTTGACAATAAATTCATGTCCATGAGTAAAAACAAGATATACACTATATTCTACAATCTTGTCAACGCCTCATAAAAACATTACAAGTCATGCAAAACACTAGTCATCATGTCGCACCACCCATTCCAATTTTCTCTTGACTAAACTATAGTGTATATATATATATATATATATATATATATATATATTTAAACTTAAGCCTAGAAAAGCATTAGAGAAAACATTTTTTAGGTAGCATACCAATGGTTACAATCATAGAATTTTATAAGGGCATAATATAATGATCATCACCACTTAACAAGCCAGATCTATGAATTTACTAACCATACAATAATTAATAATTCTGAAGTTTCTTTTATAAAATTTTGGAATAAAAAGAAATTCTGTTTAATTTATCATTGAATGACTAATATCAAAAACTTTACAAACAAATATATATTGATAGCACATATGTAAAATTATTCACTTATATTGAAAATTAAACAAAGAATTGTCTAGAATTTATTTAAGTTTTGTGTGTAAAACCTAATTCAAGTAAATTTATGATATTATGGAATTAACATGTATGATTTTACCTGAAGTATATATTCTCGAACAAATGAAATTTTCTAATTCTACTAGGATGTAAGTTTGAACCTATCGTCATTTGCATCCTTAACAAACATTAATCAATTCAAGAATGTCATTCGAGTGACAACATCAAGCTCATGAAAGTCATCAACATACCAAAGGATTGTTGCGTCTACAAAAAATTAGGGTTTGATGTCTAATTGGAGAGGAGGGAAACATTTATAGAGCAAAATAGGTCTTGCACTTCTTAAAACTTTTCAAATTTACCTCCGAGATTTGTATTATTTGTCAATTAGTCCTTTTAAACTTTTTAATAAATGCATATTAGAACTTTTAATTTAGAATTAAATATAATCTTTATATTTGAATCTTTGTTAATAACTATTCAAATATCTTTGGTGACATCCAATTTTGAGTCTCCCCGATATAATTAATTATCGAGCATTTTAAGTTTGCAACAATTTGAAATAATTGGTTTTATTAAATTCGAGATATTTTCCAAGTCATTTTAAGAAATTTTGTTATTTTTTCAAAGCCTTTAAAATTTCATGTATATTTAGTATATTTTATGGACATTTGAAAATCGTCTCGAAAAGGTTTAGTCTCACTTTAATATACAGATTTAGTTATTTAATTAATATTTTTATTCTAAACTAGTTAGGTTATAATTAAGTTTATTGATTAACTTTGTTAATATTAATAAGCTTGTTAACTAATTATAATAATTCATCTTATTTTGATTTTTGCCGAGTTCAACCAATTGCCTCAATTTGATAGAAATTAAAATTCGTTTGATCATTTTTTCTCAAGTCAATTTACCACATACTTGGCTTCCCTTTATAGACCCCTTTTAATACAACTCCCCAAACTACAATTCTTCAAGAGACCCAACAGCAAAACCGATCAATTTCCAAATTGGCAGGGCTAATTACCACAACCTTGTAGGAAATATGAAAGGAAAAATAATATCTTTAAAGAAAATGCTCAAGTTTATTATAGGCTATTTAAGGCCACTTGAGATGATTACAATCATCAACTACATCACTATTTATACTACTCAAAATAGAAAATAAAAAGTCTTGCACAAATAACTAAATACATGTATCACAATATACTAGATATATGTACTACGAAATTCTGAAAAGACTTCTTGAAAAACTAAGAGACAATTTTGGACTACTAAACATTGATACATTAATTCCAACACTCCCCCTTAATGCATTTTCTTGATAACTCCAATGCATTCTCGAAGATAGCAAAATTTTTCTCTAGGAAATGCTTTGGTGAAGATGTAAGCATGTTGTTCTCCTTTCTGAAAATAATGCAACTGAATTTCTCCTTTCTCTTGTGCTTCTCGGATAAAATGATACTTGATGGAAATATGTTTTGATCTTTCATGGCTGACTGGATTCTTGGCAATTGCAATTGCTGATTTGTTTTCACAATACAGAACAATCCTTTTTTTTTGTTTTTCACCAATGTCTTCAAATATTCTCCTAAGCCAAATAGCTTGAGAAGTAGCCTTGGATGCTGAAACATATTCTGCTTCGGCAGTGGATTGAGAAACAACACTTTGCTTTTTTGATAACCAAGAACAAATGCTTGATCCAAATAAAAAAGCGTAACCAGAAGTACTCTTCATGTCATCTATACTTCCAGCCCAATCACTATCAGAATAACCAATTAAGTTCAAATTTCCACAAAAAATTGTACATTATCCCATAATCCACTGTTCCTTACAAGTAGCGTAGAACACACTTTGCAGCTCCAAAATGCACTTGGCTTGGTTCTTTCAGGAATCTGGATAATAAACTAGCAGCAAACATAATATCTCGCCTTTTTGAAGTAAGATATACAAAACTTCCAATCAAACTCCTAAAAAGTGAACTATTAACTTTCTTTTCTCCATCATCTTTTCTAAAGTTCTCATTTGCTGCTAATGGTATGGCCACAGACCTGCAATCCATCATTTTGAATTTTGATGCCCACAGAAATGAAAATTCCTTCTTTCACTTTAGAAACTTCGATGCCCAGGAAATAATTTAGCAATCCAAGATCACTCATTTCATAAGCTTGCATCATATCTTGTTTGAAATTTTGCATCATCTTTACATCATTTCCTGTAAAGAGCAAATCATCCACATAGAGACAAACAATGATAATGCTGCCATGTTCTTTCTTCACATACAAAGTGGCTTCACTTTTACTTCTCTGAAAATTATTTTTCAGAAAGTATGTATCAATTTCATTGTACCAGGCTCTTGGAGCTTTCTTCATCCCGTAAAGAGCTTTTTTAGTCTATACACCTTTTCTTCTCCCCCTTGAACAAAAAAATCCTTGAGGTTGCTCAACATAAATCTCTTCATCAAGTTTTCCATTCAGAAATGTTGATTTAACATCAAGTTGAAATATCTTCCATTTCTTTTGTGTAGCAACAACAATTACAGTTCTAATGTCTCACGACGAGCAACTGGAGAGAAACTTTCATAAAAATCTATACCTGGTTTATTGCGTGAAGCCTCTAGCAACCAACCTTGCTTTGTGCTTTTGAATAGTTCCTTCTTGAGATTTTGTAAATCCATTTTAGACTTACAAGTTTTCTTTCTCTAGGAATAGCCACAAGCTCCCAAGTATTATTTTTTTCATTCGTTCGAATTTCTTCTTGCATGGCTTTCTTCCAAACATCATGCTTTATTTCTTCTTCATACTTTTCTGGCTCAACACCGGCAAAATTACATCTTTGATAAACGTCACTCAACATTTTTGTTCCTCTTGGAGGCGGTTCTTCATTATCTGAATCTGGGATTTCTCCCCCTTGAGAGACATCTTAATCTTTCTCATCCTCTTCTTGATTTGAAGATATGATAGTTGTATTCTCTATCTTTTTATCTTCCCAATTCCATGTTGTTTTTTCCTCAAAAATGACATCTCTACTAACAACAAGTTTGTTAGTTTTGACATCGAGAAGCCTATATCCTTTTGTCACATCACTATAACCAAGAAAGACACATTTAGACTTTTTTCATCCAATTTTGTTCTTTTCTCAGCAGGTACATGAGCATAACAAATGCACCCAAAAATTTTAAAATGACTTACAGAAGGTTTAATTTCACTCCAAGATTCAACTGGTGTATGGTGCTTTAGTGCCTTTGTTGGACACCTGTTAAGGATGTGAACTTCTCTATGCACTACTTCTGCCCAAAAAAATTTTGGTAGCCCTTTCTCATTCATCATAGTTCTGGCCATTTAAACAATTGTTCTATTTCTTCTTTCAGATACACCATTTTGTTGAGGAGTATACCCTGCTGTAAGTTGCTTCTGAATGCCTTAATTTTTTCAATATTCTTCAAATTCTCGACTTGTGTACTCACCTCCTCGATCACTGCAAATGGTTTTGATGCTGCAACCTTTTTGCTTCTCAACAAGGGCTTTAAATTTCTTGAATGTAGCAAATGCTTCTGACTTTTATTTCAAGAAATAAACCCAAGTCATTCTTGAGAAATCATCAATAAAGATTAGAAAATACCTTTGACTTTCAAGAGATGGAGTCTTCATTGGTCCACAAATATCGGTATGGATTAGTTCCAAAAATACACTTGCTCTCCAAGACACCCCTTTTGGAAAAGACTTCCTGTGTTGCTTTCCCATTACACAACTTTCACATGTATCCACCTCAGTATGTATCTCAAGAAGGCCTTGCACCATGTACTTTTGCTTGAGAAGCTTTAAACAATGAAAATTCAAGTGACAAAATCTTTTGTGCCAAAGCCATGAATCATCTACAATTTCATTTTTTAATGCATTGTAATGAAATTGCAAAGGGAAGTTTCTTTTTATCATCTTTACTTCAACAATGACTTGATTTGGCTCAATTTTATCATAAATCTTGCAATAATTATCTCTAAACACAAGAGAATAACCATTTTCCATGAGTTGACCAACACTAAGCAAATTTTCTTCCAAGTCAGGAACATAAAGAACATCATGAATTTGCTTACCGCATCCTTTCATGTTGATCGAAATAGTACCTTTACCTTTCGCATCAACTAAGGCTCCATTCCCCATCTTCACTTTAGTAGTGATGCTATTATTAATTGAGAGGAAAGCCTTTTCATCTCCATTCATGTGATTACTAGAACCACTATCAACATAACATTCATTGCTTTTTGTTGAAGCATCAGATTTAGAAGCAAAGAAAATATTTCTTCCCTTTCTTCCTCATTTTTTTCACAAAAAATTGCTGGCTCCCGTTTCTTGTGCCAACAATCCTTTTCAACGTGACCAAACTCTTTACAAAAGTTACATTGGGGCTTGCCTTTGTGCCAACATTTTTCTGTATTGTGATTAGTCTTTTTGCAAACTTTACAAAAAAGACTAGAGTTTTTCTCACCTTTTTCTTCAACCTTCTTGGAAGAACCATCATGATCCTGCTTCTTTTTTTTCTTTTGATTTTTCTTCTGATGATTTTTTGAGAAATTTTGAGAATTCTCATTTATTTTAGACTGGAAAGTCGTCTCTTTGGGTTGATTTTCACGAAAAAATCTTCTCTTCTCGTGTGCACGAAATGATCCAACTAGATCTTTGATGGAAAGCTTAGAGAGATCTTTAGTCTCCTCAGTGATAGCAACGATGTACTTATAATTTTCTATGACACTAATTAGAATCTTTTCCACAACTCTTTGGTCAGAAATTGTATCACTATGATTTCTCATTTCATTAACAATATTCATGACTCTTGTGCAATATTCATCAATTTTTTCAGATCCTATCATCTTTAAGTTTTGAAACTCTCTTCTAAGACTTTGAAGATTTATAGTGCGTACCTTTTCGTCACCATACACCTCAGTTTCTAGAAAATCCCAAGCTTCCTTTGTAGTCTCACAAGTAGCAATTTTTGCAAAATATGCTCTTGAGACTCCCATTTGGATTTTGCTCATGGCTTTTGCATCTTGACGATACTTAGCCTCAAGATTTTTTATCTCTGCTGCTGTAAGATCACCATCGTTTTCTGGCTCTTCAAAGCCATTTGCAACAATAGTCCACAAACCTTCAGCTTTCAAATGTGTTCTCATTCTTATCTTCAAGTATTCAAAATCAATTCCATCAAAAAATGGAGTAAGAACAATTGAAAAATCAGCACCTTCATTTGTTTTGGATGCCATATATTTTTCTTCACCTAACCCCAGATTAAGAACGAAAACCTGCTCTGATACCAATTTATAGGAAATATGAAAGGAAAAATACTATCTTTAAAAAAATGCTCAAGTTTATTATAGGCTACTTAAGGCCACTTGAGACGATTACAATCATCAACTACATCACTATTTATACTACTCAAAATAGAAAATAAAAAGTCTTGCACAAATAACTAAATACATGTATCACAATTTACTAGATTAAAGTACTACGAAATTCTGAAAAGACTTCTTGAAAAACTAAGAGACAATTTTGAAATACTAAACATTGTTACCTATTAGACCTTGTTTTTTTATCTCGAGTTTACTGAATATGTGATTAAGTCTCTTTCACTATTAACAAGGTCAATTTTCTATGTAGTTGTTATTGTCCAAATTTCTACCGCTATTGATTTATATTTATGTCTGATGCTTAATGAATTTAGTAATTAAATTTCTCTGTCTTTCTTGAATTGTATTGCGGTCACATCTGATGATTTCTTTTTCATATTTTTGTCTCCATTAAAGATTTTCTAGTAAAAAATAATTATAATAATTGAAGTTTCCTGGTTTATAATTGTTGCTTCCAATTAGTTATTAATTCCATCTCTTTTCTTTTGATACATGTGATGTCAATTCCAGTCCACTTTGGACTAATCCCTTGCATTTTGTTCAGTTGTTTGAATCGGTCGGCAAATGGAGGCCATGCACAAAGGTCGAAAGTTATGTACTTCTTTAGTTCTTTAATACAAATGCTAGGTCAGATATATCAATCTTTCACATGTACATGCCTCGATTTTGAATGTGTCGAAATCTTTTTAATGATGTTGCATTCTCAGTGGACATGTTCGTTTAGAGCTATCAAATAAATTATAGTAATTCAGCCATACTGTGTTAGTCACTTAATCAAATGGGAGTAGCATAATACCAAGTTGGACTAGGGTTAATCACCCAGATAGTGTGAAAACGACGAGCCAGGTAGCGTGTAAGTTCCCTCGATGGGAATCATTTAGTGATCATGCGAGTCATGCATCTATACCTATGGAAAGATACATTGAGACCTCTCGATGGGGAGTATACATCGGACTCCACATTTAGCTCATATGGTTTTATTATAGGTTATTGGTAGCTCTCGCACATCACTTAGATATTATTGCACTGATCGTATTTGCAATACTATTACACTTCCTTAAGGACTTGACAATTTTAGACTACATCACTCATTATTTTCTTCTCAAGAATGCTTCAGTCATTTTTTATCATTTTTTTCAAAGGTTTTTGTTTAGTCATATTCTTTTGTTCTTCTCTTCTTTTATATAAGTCACATTCTTTCAAAGAGGGCTTTTTAAGAACTTTATCGCTATCTTTGATTACCTTTTCACTCAACCATCTTTTTTCTTTTCCAGATAAACAATTAGAATAAACCTATGCTACAATGCTCATGAGAGCAAAGTGCAAAAATAAAGTATTCAAAAATAGTTACGGGCAAAATATGACTACCAACAAAAGGTTGCAGACTCAAAAGGCCTAACTACTACTATAATATCTGAAAAAGCTAAAATTTACAAGAACATCAAAGAAATCTTATCATTATCTCGTAAACAAAATAACACTTTTTATTTCGCTTTTATAACAGGCAGAAAAAGTTTTCAGACTAAGATGCAAAACATGAAATAAAAAATTTTCACCACACATGAAACAAGTATAAATTAAGATGGGTCAATTTCACTGATCATAACAAAATACAAAATTAAATTATTATATACAATGTCATATTTGTGAGCCTCGGTGTCACCGAGTTTGCAATTTCCTTATTAATCAAGCATTCACAAGAAATGACTACTCAAAAATTAGGCCTAAATAGCAAGTATCACATCACTCAAAAAGGTCTTCTCTTTTTTAAAAAAAAAATTATTCCTAATTAATAAAAGACACTCGGTTCAAAGGGACTATCCTCAGGAAAAAAACCGAAAATAAAAGCCAAGGAACTCATCCTAAAATAAGAAAAGACACAATAAAACAGTAAAAACTAGGAATTCATTCCTCCATCCCACACTTAAAAAGATGTTATACCCCCCAAAACATCAAATAAAATTTATAAAAGGGTTAGAAAAACTTCCTCAGGCCTTTAAGGCCTAGCTAGTAGCATGTTCTCTTAATTTTCATGAATGTTTGTATGCACCCCACACTTAACCTCAAACGTTTTCCTTTGCTTCAAACTTTTGTGCACACAGCCCTCCCCTAATTTGAAAAAACAAGACAAAAAAAAAGCAAATAAATGAGACTAAAAAAATAAAATAAAATAAAATAAAATAAGAAGTTACACTAATAATTGGGTTGCCTCCCAAAAAGCGCCCAATTATCATCACGGCACGCCACAAATAAATACGCCACTTATATTTCTAATTTGAAATTATGAATTTTACCCCAATCTTTGCATCAATTTTTTCGCTCCTCTCTATGGGTGGTGGTATAAAGATAAAGGAACCAAGTAATATATGTTCCATCTTGCATTTCTAGTTCCTTAGGTGAGGAATGCCGTTTTGTCTAAGTGGACTTAAAAACTTTAAGATGTAGGGGCCTCGTTCCTCATCTATACACTCATGCATTAGTTTAGATTACTCAAATTTCATGTCTCCATCTAAGCATAATATAGAAAAGTGTGATGAATGAGATTTAAGATGCTTCGACTCCAAAGCAACATTATTTAGAACATTCTCACTTTTGTACTATTTCTCAAACGTTGCATCTTCAAGAAAAGTCTGATTGCATTGTATATCCTCCCATTTTAGAACCTCTATTTTACTTGTGAGTGCCTTTTGAGTATCACAAAACTCATAATTGGATTTTATAGCGTCAAAAACGATAACATTTGCATTCAATTATTGTTTAGGTTCTGATTATGCAAGAAAAAAACCAACATCTTCAAAAGTTCTTCATTTTTCTATCTATAAGCACTGCAACAAAAGAGAATTTTAGTGGCATAAACATAAGCCACAAATACCAGAAAAATACGATAGGTCAGTACAACAAGCCAAATAGACCAAAACACTAAGTTTATCATTCTTCATCCTCTTCATCATCACCATCACTACCAGCAGCCTTCTTGGCAGCAGACTTTTGGTTCTTTCGCTTCACTCTTCCAGGACACCCACCGCAAAACAGACTAGTGAGAGAGAAGTCAATGTGCTTTAGGGAGTCTATTCGCACCCTAAAAGAAGCAACATTCACCACCTGCCTCCCGACTCTGATATGCCTTTGCTTGATGAGCATTCTGGCATGATGAATTGACTTAGCCATGCAAGTCTTGAACATAAGTGTTTGGAGACGACGCTCAAGAAAGTTCTCCACAGTGAGTGCCAAGACAAAATCGAGCTTTTTTTGGCTCTCATACAACAATTTATACCTCTTAATCCTCCTCAAGAGATCTTCACCTTCAAAAATACGACGTAGATCCTTCTCATCCAATGTCAGAAGCATTCCAGCAGCATTCCTAATACGGTTCAAACTACTGAACTCTCCAAAGCTCCCTCTTACACCTTTGTCCATACTCTTCTACAAGCTTCAATTCTGCATACAACCGCTTTTTCTTGTAAGGCTTTCGTGGATTCTTCAAGGTCTTTCCGTGTTGCAATAAAAAGAACAATCAAACTTAATACAACCTATATCTTCCAGGTACACTACATTGCACTTGTATCATTTAATTATCAAATTCTTTCAAAAAGATATGTTTTTGTAAGATTGACAAGTTAAGCACACTAGAGAAAAATTTCAAAATAAAATCTTTGTTACCATAGGCTGGATGCAGAAGTCATGACTGATGTTACTCAATTTAGTACAGTCAAGCTACTACCTAGGAATATATACCCTTTCATGACGTCTGAGCTTTGTATGTGTTCAACATACCTCACGTCTGTCATTGAACTAAACTTGAGGAAAGCAAACACTTGTGATTCAAGAGAAATTGAGAAAAGGTAAAAAAAAAAGTGGAATGTGTTGAAGGGTCGTGTTAAATGTGTTCATTACCTGCATAACTAGAAGCCCATCTTCTGCCAATGCAGACTCGCAACAACTAAAGAATTCCCCTATAAAATCATCACCAATATGTTCAAACACCTCGGTGAAATGATAATTAATACAATTGTAATATTGGCTTGACATATTTTAAGCACTACAACCAATATGTTAATCCATAGACGGATAAAAGCATAAACTGATATAACCCTGTCATATTTATCCTATAACATTGACTTAACATCGATTGAATATTACAGACAACTCGGCTTTGGCTTGCAAATAAAAAACAGATCATGTTTCTATGTCAATAGGAAGTACAAAGAAGTAAAAAGTTGTGCCTAAGTTGGCCCAGACACCACGATTAATAAATGAATCATTTTAGTTATAGAAGGTTTAAGTTCATGAAATGGAATTTCCTAATTGCTTTTATCATTTGCCTCAAAATATAGAAATTATATATTTTAGTCACATAGAAACTTTGAAGTTCAATAGACAATGCAAGTGGTATACCTGAAGGCCTGCTCGCTCAACTCTTAATTTTGCATACTCCAGCTGCCACTCGGAAAGAGTTATGCCACTATATTGACATCCTGTTTGCTTGAGAACTTCCTACGCGAATCCTCCTCAACCATATCTAAACTCCAAAGTGTGATGTCCCTTGCTAATTTTTGCTTATATAGAATCAAATTATTGCCGGAATTTATCTAGAAACAAGAGAGATTCTTAAGAATTAGTTAATGACTTACCTTTCTAATGAGAAGATAAATCTTTCTCGTCCGCTTTTTGGAGCTATGCTTTCGCCAAAGCTATAGTACTACTAAAATCAAGTCAAGTTTTTGAAAAGTGAAATCCTCAAAAGTTGTCTAAGTAAAATTGATAGAAAATGCCAACATCGCAACAAAAAAACTAAAAACTGATAGAGCAGATGATCAAGTTTTCTCTAGATATTTTGTCGAACACTTTGTGAATCTAGTAACATTCCTAATCTTATCAACGTCTTTAAACAAAATTATAAGAAACTTAAAGTTGAAAGGCATATTTATTAGCTTATAGGCTGATAGCACATGCATGTATACATTACCAGCGAGAAAGAGAGATCGAGATTCCTTAGTAGGTTGCTGAAATTCAGAAGAAAATTAAAGAGAGATTCTACCGGTTGGAAGTGTAAGAGCGAGTATACTGAAAGAATGAAAATTGTCGGTGCTTCAGTCTGAACATGTCGTCCATAGCAATGGAAGGAGACTTGCTGTTGATTCAGAGAAATTGCTTGAGCTCCGATCAATCTGATGAATCTCAAGGCTACCGCTTCAGATGGAATGTAAAAGAGTGACGAGACTTAGAATTTGGGGAATGAATTGGGAATTGGGGTAGAGAATATTTGGGAATTTATTTAATTGAAAGGAATTTGGTTGTATGGATTAGACTTTTCATGTAATTTTCATTGAAGGTCAGATTAATTGTCGTTTAAAGGCTATAATATCATAGGTGAAAGGACAAATGCCATTAATAATTGACTTTAAAACATGATTTAGCAGCAATTATATTATTGCCATTAACAATTGCTGCTAAATCTCTAATTACTTGTAATGAAGCGTTACATCACATGTATGGTTATCTTATGAAGCTTTTCATATTGCTCTATTAATTTACTTAATGATTCCATACCATCAAAGGAACAAAGATTATTAGAATCATCATGATAGGGGTTTGGAGTAGGGTAGCAAAACACGGTACAACTGACCCACAAAATACTAAAAATTTTACTGGATTAAGATGGTGCACACAATCCCGTGAAAATATATTGACATTGTTGCCAAAAGTGGGCTCATTTGCAACAAGGACAAGGTCTTACCAGATAAGAATAATCATCATTCCCGTTCATCCACAAAGACTATTAATTAGTAGAAAACCAATGTATGAAAATATATAAACAAATAAATAAAAAGAAAAAGCATAACCTGAAAGGATAATTAATTTTAAGTCCCTGGCAACGTCTCCTAAAACTTGTTGCTCCCAATTTCACACGCATATGTACGTGGTCGCGCAAGTAATAGCGACTCTTAAAAGATTCAGAGTATCGAGCCCAATGAACTTGTCGATTAACTATTTTTACTAAATTATACTAGTCTAATTATTCATTTAAGAGTGCTAAAATAGTTTGATTTTATTTGTAAAGAAAAGAATGTAGGAGCTAAATAATAAAATTACTCACAGTGATTGGAGAATCCCAAGGTTGCAACATGTATCGTGTTTCATTTATCACACCTCAAAGATGAACTAATTACGATTATAAAAATTATTGATTTACAGGGTTGACTTTATGATCATGGTCTCCCTACCTATAATCGCCTACTCAAATTAGTTGTCTAACTGCATCGTTGAGATAGGTAGGCACTCCTAATTGACAAATATTCATATTTCATCATGTTTTGTGTCACATCCGAGTTTACCCCCTAGATTTAACCAGTGGCTTCGCCCTCTTTGAGGACTAGGACTAGCCTCTTAGTTTACATCATCACATTCATAAGTCGAATTTAGCGGAAAATTTAAAACATTTATTACTTCTATTTGGAGGTTTACATAGACCTCTACTTACACATAATATACATATCGAGTATACATAGACCCTTCATATAGGAACGTTACATAGCCTTCTACTTTTGTTGCACATAAATATATACATAAGACATAAGATAGTTCTCATCTCATACCATCTAAAGATCATATCTATATGAGCATGCCCCTACATCAATGTAAAGAAGCCACGTATAGGCTTATACAAATCGTACTGAAATGAAAGTTGAATGAACATAAAAGTCTTATAAAAACAAAGCAACTTCATAAGCAACATATTGGCATGGCCCTCGGAAAGTGAGGACCTACCAATTTGGATGATAGAGAATATCCAAGCCTTCCAAGTCGTTTCGAATGATTCTTCAACGACCGTAACCTAAAATATTTGGGAAAGAGGAAGAAAATGGGGTTAGTACACCAGTTTTACAAAGTATGAGACCATATGCACATATAATAGCAAAACATTCTAAAAAGGACATTTAGTTTAAACCATGCTCATTTACCCTTTTAAAAAGTCTTATGCACAATCAAGCAAGTCATACCAAACAACAACACATGCTTACTAACTCAACCTAGAATTATGAATATCGACATACTTGGCCCATAATCTAATACAACTCTATCATCAAGGAATTAACATCACAAGCATGAGTAAGAGTTAATTATATCATAATAATCAAGACAACTACTAATGGATCATCATCGAGTCAACAAGTGCAATGACCAAGCAAAGTCCCATAACTTTACTCAACCAAGTAGCCTCAACAAGAAACCATGACCAATGTTAAACTTCACCTAACATAACCTTTAAGTACACATAACATCATACTTTGATAGTACAACCCAATTACATGTTCAAGAGGATAATCATCATCATATAATATCATTAATATTGTAGCATCAATATGTTATCATCATATACATACATAATATCAACTTCCTAAAGCTTCCATCAAGGTCAACTAGTGCAAGACATAAGTAGAGTCCCATACCCCTACGTAGGCTAAGTTGAACCTCTGAAGTCACCTTCGTTAGTTTATACTTCATTACTTTATTTTAATTTAGGGAACACTTGCATTAACCGACATAGACCACAAGAGCTAAGTGTGGAATCCGGTGTTGTAAAACCTTACACCGATGC
The DNA here is from genome assembly GCF_001406875.1 of Solanum pennellii. Classification (NCBI taxonomy): domain Eukaryota; kingdom Viridiplantae; phylum Streptophyta; class Magnoliopsida; order Solanales; family Solanaceae; genus Solanum; species Solanum pennellii. The sequence continues at coordinate 36,957,946 of NC_028643.1, forward strand.
AAGGTGGTCTACCGGCCACAGTAAAACAAAACATAAACATAGCTTTCTAGGTGGATCCATTAGCTAGTCTTCCTATGGGGGCAACATAGTTCAAGAACTAAGAGATAGTATATTCCCTCTTCATACAACATGGAAGTTGGGGTCTTCTCTCATGGGAATCTATTGAATTAGTATTTCTCTTTGGGAAGTCAACATCTCATGTAGAACTACAGGGCGAATCTTCCTTTATGGGAAGTCTTCACCTCCCATTATCAAGTTCACTCCGTGCTAAGCTAAGTCCCTTTGTTGAAATGTCTTTAAGCCTTTAACTATCGATCATATCTTAGTTAGTCATAGGGTCTACCCCTTGTATAATCATCATCATCAATATCTCAATAATAATTGCATGAGTATAGTCCTTTTGTCACAATTCATATAAGTGAGGTTAACACATTAGCATTTCGTAGCATAACAAGGCACATTGATAGTCATGACCATCCTTATATCACATACATGTTAATCAACCTCACAACATAGTCAAGACATTTAAATTATACATCATACAACCCTATCAATGATAATACAAGGCATACTCCAATATAACATGATGACTTAACTATAATCAATCACGATTGGAAGTAAAGATAGACATTAGAAGACTTACCAAGTCTACTTCATAGTTTATCTTTTAGGCCTTACCATAAACCCTCAATTCAATCCAATTTATATGTTCCACATCATAATTCAAAAATCAACATGATAATAATAGAAGAAGAGTCACTACAACATAATTCAATCCGAAATCAATGCTTAAAACAATATTACTTAGGTCAATTTCCTTAACCTAGATCACTTATAAAATTTTGCATAAAAGACTACAATTCATTCCAATTTGTTAATGATTGGTGTAAAAACATCATCTAATAGTGATTTAACCCATAATCAAGACAATTGAATCCATCACAACCCAATTTACATAAACATCAAACCTAGGGTTAAGGGCTAAGGATCATGCTCTTCGATTTAGGTCAAACCATCGTAACTTACCATAATAAAGTTAAAATACATGTTAATATATCAATTATAACCTAAATAAAACATAATCAACTCAGTTCATAACATCAAATTTGTAATTGAGTGAAACCCACTTGAAAACCCAACTTTGGAAATCCATTTCAAAGGAAACCTTTGAGGAAAGAGTCTCAAAGGTGAATTAGATCACATACCTTGTTAATTGATGAAGAATTGACGGTGATTTCATCCCTTTTCCAGCCCTCAAAATCTCCCCCCTATCTTGTGTTCAATGTTATGTTCCAACAGAGAGAGAAAGAAGAGAGAAGGAAAAGGATCTATTTTTAGAGTTTTGTTTAATCTAATGAGGGTTGGGGTCTTTATATGGGGGTTTAAATTAGTTAAATAATCTTCCTTTAATCCATAAATAACCCTTAAACCACTTAATTATTTTGAATGAAATGAAATTAAAATGTTCAAAAACCTGGACCCTCACAGATAGAACCCCATCGATGGGCCGTCTGTGAGTCGACAGTTTGTCCCCCCTCTGTCAACTTTTGCCTTGGTCAAAGACTTGTGCAGGCGAGGGATTCCCCATTTTGGATAAGTGTAGGACGACGGTTGGAATTGCTGCCCAATCGATCCATACATCAGCCGTTGATTGAGTCTCGTTTGTGCACACTGCCCAGGCAGTGTTGCCTTCAACGTGCTAGGGTCCTCCTCAAGGGCCCTTGGTTGGTCTTGGGGAGTCATTAGTCAAATAGTCTAAGACACTCTAATACCTCCTTGAACCAAATTTCCAGACGTTCTTGGACGTTTTGGTTCCTAAAAGTCCTAAATGACTAATATAAATCATTATAGGTCTTTTAAAAGTGTTTAAACCCCATGGCACCTATGTTAGGCCTTAAGACTTATATTGGATTTTCGAAGTGTTACATTATCCCCCCTTAGGAACATTCGTCCTCTAATGACACTAAAATTCTTTTGAAGGAAGGAACAAACTCGAGACAAGCAGCCCAACCAATAAAAAAATCAAAACAACATAAAGAATATGATTTAAACAAGGAAACTTTCAAAACTTCAATTACCCCACTTAAGGCTTAACACTTCATTATAAGACATTTCCTTCTTACAACTCACAAGAACTCAACATTAATACGCTCAAATTTACTTCTGGAAATGAAGTAAAAACGGTCACATCAAGTAAAGAATCCAACTAGTGAGCTTGAGATCGTTCCCACGAGGAAAAAAGGGTTCAGACTTAACTTTATTCTATAATTACTTCTATTTAGTCAATTATTTCCGGAAAACAAATAACTAAAGGGGGGATTTGATTAATAAAAGCAATTAGCTAAATTAAAGTAAACAAGTGAAAGGTTCAAGTATTGGAGTTTAATCAAGTAATGAGAGTAACTTGGGCGTAAGTGTTTCCCACAAGCTCGTAATTCGGTGATTCTAGCTATACAAATCCTTTCCTAGTATCTTGCATGCAAAGTGATAAGTTAGGTATCTCTAAATCCTTGATACGCCATATAGAGAATTTCACTCCACACCTTGGTCCGGCTACGTGTGTTTCTTTACTAAACCTTATATTTACCTCATATTAAGCATCATATTCGATATTTGACTAAGTTGTTACTTTGTACCAACCGACACTAGCCTATTAGATAGTATACACTAAATCTAAGTTGATAATTCTTTTCCTATTATCTATCTCCATGGTCCGAAAAGTAGCAATAAGGTGAGTTCTAACATTGGCTATCCGTTAAAAAACTTCTAAGCGAAAGAATTATCAATAGATGCAAGACACTATTCTAGAATTGTTATTTTAGCTAGGTTTTACATTGTTATTTACCCAAGGTTCCCACAACCCTTGTTATGGAGTTTAGTTACCCATTCTAATAATCACACAATTCATAATAATAATGTAAGAATTCATGCACTTACTTTAATGAGAACGAACGAAATCTAGAAATTTACTTGAATAAATCAAAAAACACCAATAATCGATTCCGAATAAGTAATATCAATTCTCAAAATCGAAAGTTCAATACTAAGACAATAAAACTGAAAATTATCCAAGAGTCTAACCCCAAAAATGAGGTTTGTCAGACTATTTATAAGAAACGAAACCTAATAAAAGAGGGAAATCTATTTAAGGTAAAATCTGCCCAAAACGCATCTGAGTCGACGACCCTTGTGACGGACCGTTGTGGACACGACGAACCATTGTGGACACGATGAACCTTAGTGGTCTTTCGTCACACCATACTTAGCTCTTTTTCTGCTGCTTTTCTTCATCAACTCTCTGTTACCCTCGACGGACAGGTGTGACGGGCTGTTGCAAGCACAACGGTCTGTCAAGGGGCTTCGTTCCACGACACTTAGAGTCTTCTGATGTTGGGTACTGGACTACTATCTGTTAGCATTGACGAATGTGCAGAACAGACCGTCGTGTATATGACGGTCCATCGTGAGCTTTTGTAGTCCCACACTTGGTCAGAATTCCCCAACTTCCTTCAGCAGCCATTATCTTCTCACGACGGTTGACCCATACAGACCGTCACAGTCAGACGGACTGTCGTGGGGTCCATAGGTGGTCACTTCTGCAATTTCATATCAAAATCTCTGCGTTCTCCTTTGGACAGATTTCCTAGAAATAAATAGAAACTACATAAAAAATCAATACAAAAAGGCTTTAGACACACACTAAACTTAAGTTAAAGGCATTGAAAGTACCGTGAAACCACGATACATCAACACCATCAACTTAAATTCGTTGTTTGTCCTCAAGCGACGCACTATGACTCACTACAAAATCTTTGTACAAGAGTATCCGTATTTTAGCTTTCACAAACATTTGGCTATCAATCTTGATTATTCTAATTATGTACATGCATGATATCACAATTGGGCTTGAATTATGTGGATCAGACCATGACACAGACCCACCCCAAACTTACACCTATCCTCTTCGATCTCTCACCTAGGTGCTAATTTTTCCGATATTGCATCTAGTGTCTTCACTTCAAAATTACATCCTCATTTTTCACATAATCATTACAGTTTGATTATAAGGATTACTTTTCAACACTCGCTCTCAGAACAACTTCACAACTCATTTACACATATTGCCTTAGGCTTGCCCTTATTTTCACTACTTTATGTTCGCCATAACAACTTTTAGGATCACGATAGGACTTTCTTAGTTTGTAACATAGGCTCAGGGTTAGGTAGGGTATATTTAGGTATATTTTAGTGACTTGTTGCCCTTCTTGACATGTCAGCTAAGTGTCGTACCTTTTTATCATTTTGTTTCGCCCTATTTCTCAATTTTCTTTCACCTTGGTATTCGCCATTTTTTCTCCTTATGTGTAAGTGACTCTTCTCTTTTCTTGTGTTTATTTTTTTTTTACTCTTGAGTTAATGTTGTTTTGTTCTTTCTTCCTCTTTATTCTTTAAACCCTACTTTTCAGAGTATTCCTCATAACAGCCACCCTCAACTCATGGCTTTGTCATGAGTCAAGGTTCACAATACACAAAATTGGTTCAGGGCCACGACAAGGTAGTTTTCTACATTAACCACCCTCAACTTATGCTTTTGGCATAAGCTGAGGTGCACATGTCCAAGGAGGGACCAGGGCCAACATATTGTTCCCAGAAAAGATCAGATGGGGTGAAGAAAAAAGATCTATTTTAAGCTCAAACTATTTGGATCAATAAGGGATTACTTCATTTGTTTTTTGTGTTATTTTAGTCCAAAGATTGACTATTTCGAACAAGGGACTATGATTCTCTCCTAATTGTCTATTACGACTTACTTTTAGCAGGACTAACTAGGCAAGTTCTAGCTCAGTTCCAATGGTGGAATATTCAAATTTTCCTCACTCTCACTTGACATCTCATTACTCTACCAGATAATCAGACACCTAGTTCGAATCTTAGATTTAGGGTCATGCAATAGTGTATCTCTATATCATGCTTAGAGCCACACATTTATCGGTTACTATGCCTAGTCATGCATCATTTTCATTACATCAGGATATCATTTCTGTTTTAGCCGTCATGCTTCAAAGTTATACTATTTACACAAGATTTAGACATGCTGGTTCAACAATAAAAATAATAGTCTCTTGGGGAAAAAGAACACAAGCAAGAAAACCCCAAAAGAGGATCATGAGTTGGGCTACTCAGAGTTAACCCTAGCACTCACTTTCCATTTACCCTACCCCAAACAAAAATATATGCTATTGTCCCCAGTGCATAGAAGAATCTAAAATAATAGAGTGGTAGGTGAAGCAAACCTGAGGCGCAAAGCACCGGCGATCAACAAGTTGGTCAGTACGATGTCCCGAAACCCACTTACTCTGTAGTCTGGACACCCTCAGTAGTGCGGGAAGTTAAAACATTTTCAAACTTTTAATATTGGCCGGTCTGGTTTACTGGTTTTGACGCGACGAGTCCCCGTCGAAGGTCCATCGCAGGCTTGACGGTCCGTCGTGGGGGTCTGTCATGCGTTCCATAACTTAAAAAATTTTGAAAAATATACCTTGGCACGATGGATGCTTGCGACGATCCGTCACAAGAGTGACGGTCCATCGATGGGTCTGTCAAAGGGTGCTGCAGACCAATTTTCTGCAGATTTTCTGGTGATGTGATACTTGCAAATTTAACACCCATTAAGCTATTCTTTTTGTATTTTCTGGACATTCTTTTTGACATGGTCCCTAAAATATGCTCTAGCCAAAACTTCTAACAAAAAGAAAAGAAATATTTAGACAGAACGTTTAAGGAAATAAAAGCAAAGAAACATGCAACTATAACTATAAACCTATAGTTGGCTAGAGGATACATATTGGGTTGCCTCCCAACCAGCACTTGATTTAACATCGTGGAACGACGTAGGACACTTTATTACTCCGACTTCATCAAGATGGTATGCCTCGATCACTTCATTCGCCTTTTCAGTGTGCCTCAAATAGATTTTGGTTCGTTGTCTGTTCACCTTAAACCGCACACCCTCCTTGTTCTCCAACTCAACCGCTCCGTGAGGGAATAGTTGGGTGATCAAGTAAGCACCAGTCCATTTGGACTTGAGTTTGACTGGAAACAAATGCAACCTAGAATTGAATAAAAGCACCAAATCCCCAACCATAAAATCGCGTTTCTCAATCTTTTGGTCATGGTACTTCTTCATTTTTTCTTTGTAGAGGTCTGAACTTTCATAAACTTTTAGGCGAAATTCATAAAGATCATTCAACCCATTTAACCTCTGTTCAGCAGCTTTATTCCAATTCATTTTCAACTTTTTCATGGCCACAAGGATTTATTCTCTAATTCAACCGGTAAGTGACAAGCCTTCCCATATACAAGGTTGTATGGGGACATACCTATGGGAGTCTTGAATGCTGTCCGGTAGGCCCAAAACGCATCATCAAGCCTCCTTGACCAATCCGTTCTACTAGCATTCGCCGTTTTTGACAATATCTGCTTAATCCTCCTATTTGACACCTCAACTTGCCCACTAGTTTGAGGATGGTAGGAGTGGCCACATTATGATGAACCCCATATTTCTCCAATAATTTCTTAAACAATTTGTTGCAAAAGTTGGATCCCCCATCACTAATAATAGCCCTTGGGGTGCCAAATCGAGAAAATATATTCTTTTTCAAGAACGCGGTGACACTCTTCCCTTTATTATTTGCGAGTGCGATAGCTTCCACCCATTAAGACACATAGTCGACCGCTACTAGAATGTAATTCAACCCACGAGAACTCACAAAAGGGCACATAAAGTCAATACCCCACACATCAAATAGCTCAATAACAAGAATGGTATTTAAAGGGAGCTCTATCTTTATCGATATTCAACCATCTCTTTGGTATCTATTACATGCCTTAGCGAACTCATGAGCATCTTGGTGGATAGTTGGCAAATAGTAGCCACATTGCAAGATCTTGTAAGCGGTCTAGATACCACTATGATGTCAACCTACGGGTGAAGAATGACGTGCCTCCAAACCACACAACATCTCAACTTCTCGCACACAACGCCAAATAAGTCCGTCAGCACAACTCCTATAAAAGTATGACTCTAAAAGAACTTTTTCACATCATACATGAACTTTTTCCTTTGATGAAAGGACAAGTCCGGTGGGACGATATAGCTACCCAGATAATTCGCAAAATCTGCAAACCATAGAATCAAGTCGTGAGAGGCGTCCAGTACATGCTAATCGAGGAATGTATCATCAATTTCAGTCTTATCCCCCAACTCTCTCATTGCTTCATCTTCTAAATGGGACAAGTGATCAGCAACTTGATTTTCGGTCCCTTTTCTATCAATCACCTCAATACTCAACGAATTACCTCGATTTTGCATCCTTTTTTACCATCAAATATCTCAAAGCAGAATGAGCAGTATGCACTATAACCCTAGTTCCAAGCAAATAGGAGCAAAATTTCTCAAAAGCAAAGACTATTGCAAGGAGCTCTTGCTCAGTCACGATGTTGTTCTTTTGGGCTTCATTTAGAGCTTTACTAGCATAGTAAATGGGGTGAAGGATTTTGTCCCTTCTTTGCCCAATACCACACCAAGAGCAACCCCACTAGCATCACATATTACCTCAAATGGCTTTCTCCAATCCGGCAAAATAATGATAGGTGCAGACACCAACTTTAGTTTCAACTCACTAAATGCCTTAAGATATGATTCATCAAAGTAAAATTTACACTCTTTCTCAAGCAACTTGCACAAAGAATGCGCAATTTCGGAAAAATCCTTGATGAACCTCTAGTACAAACCTGCATGCCCAAGAAAGCTTCTCACACCTTTTACAGAGATAGGTGGGGGAAGTCTCTCTATTACCTCGACTTTAGCTCGATCAACCTCTGTACCCTTCTCTGAAATGCGATGACCAATAAAATACCCTCTTTCACCATGAAGTGACATTTTCCCCAATTTAGTACTAGATTGCAGTCTTCACACCTCTTAAGAACCTCAGAAAAATGACTCAAACACTGCTCAAAGGAGTCACCAACCACAGAAAAATCATCCATAAACACCTCAATAGTGTCTTCAACCATATCGGAGAATATAGACATCATAAATCTCTGAAATGTGACTGGTGCATGGCACAATCGAAACAGTATTCTCTTGAGCGCAAAGGCCCCATATGGACAAGTAAAGGTTCTTTTCTCTTGATCTTCCGGTGCAATAGAAATCTAATTATACCCCGAATAACCATCAAGAAATTAGTACCACCCCTTTCCGGCAAGTCTATCCAACATCTGATCCATGAAGGGCATAGGAAAATGGTCTTTTTTGGTCCATGCATTTAATTTTTGGTAAACCATACACACCCTCCAACCAATCACCGGTCTCATTGGAACAAGCTCAATTGGTGCCTTCAGTCTTTCCCCCTTAGGTACACACTAAACAGGGCATACCCAACTACTATCAGCGATTTGATATATCACTCTAGCATCCAACCACTTAATAATTTCCTTCGTCGCTACCTCTTGCATAGGTGGATTTGGACGTCTCTGATGCTCAATACTTGGCTTATGATCGAGCATGAGTTGGATTTTATGAGAACAAATATCGGGAGGGATCCCAATAATATCAGCAATAGTCCACCCTATAGCTCTTTTTAACCTTTTTAACACTTTCACCAAACTCTAAACTTGATGCACATTCAAATCTGATGTAATAATAACTTTTAAGTGTCATCTTTTCTCAAGAATACATACCTAAGATGAGGTGGTAGAGGCTTAAGTTCTAATTTTGGAGCCTCCTCAATTGATGGTTTCGTGGGTGGAGATTCGCGATGTTGAATATCTAACACAAATTTCTTTGGTTTAAAACGAATATTACCTCGATCAAGTCCCGCAACCAATGACCCATACTCTTCAATGCAATCACTATCAAAATCATGATCACTGCCGCCAATGCTTCTACAGGCAGAAGCTCTTCAATCAGTACCTCAGATGAGTCTTCGACTCTGTAGGATATAGCGATACCGATTGGACCTCACCACGCTGCCTAATGGACCTACGAATGTTGAAGGTCACTTCTTCATTGTTCAATCAAAATTTCATCTGCCCTTTTCCATATCAACCAAGGCTCTACCTGTAGCAAGAAATGACCTCCCAAGAATAATAGGCACCTCAAAATCGATCTCACAATCAAGATTCACAAAACCGGCTGAAAATATGAATGACTCCACTTTTTACTAGCACATCATGGAGTATACCAATGGGCCTTTTTACCGTTTGATCGTCCATCAGTAGCCACATCGTTGTGGGCTTTGGGTCACCCAAACCCAACTTCTTGTAAATTGAGAGGAGTATGAGGTTTATGCTTACCCCAAGATCATATAATGCTTTTGCAAAATGTAATAACCCGATTGTACAAGGAATAATGAAAGCACCCAGATCTTCTTTCTTTTGCACTAGAGATCTTGTAGCAATAGCACTACAGTGTTGCATTCTGTCATCATCCTCAAAAGTGTTTGATCTTTTCTTCGTAACCAAATCTTTCATGATCTTGACATAACCGGGCATTTGTTCAAGACCTTCTACCAAAAGGACATTGATAAAAAACTGTGTCAACATCATTATAAAACGTCGATATTTACCATCCTCGCTCATTATACTAACCTTTGTGGAAAAGGAGGTGGTGATCTATGCATGGGGGTCACCTTTTGGGGCACCTCAACATCTTTTACCGCTTTATCTACGAACTCGCCACTAATCTCAACCAACGTATCATCATCTCTTATTACCTTTTCTACACAAAACGGCATAGGTGGGTCAATTGTTTTCTTACCACCCCGAGTAGTGATTGCAATACAATGCCCATCAATTTTATGATTTTGGACAGTGTTGCTAGGAAGATTGCCCAGTTGCCGTGTGTTCGCAGTTGCAGACAATTGGGCCATTTTCAACTCAAGATGCTTAATCAAGATTTCATCTGTATCAGCTTTTTGCCCTATACCCACTAACTCATTCCTTAAATCTGTAATGTGCTCATCACTAGAATTGAACCTCCTCATCATTTTATGCATCATATCCTAAACTCGCGCCATACTACATCCACCATCCCTAGGAGCAACTTAACAATTTTGTGGTGGAACATAGGGCCCAATCCTATCATTTCGTTTACCATAGTTACCGCGGTTGAAGTTGTTGTCGTGGTTGTAATTCCCATCTCGGACATAATGACCCTCGCAGTTATAATTACCATAGTTCGGACCTTGGTTTCCTTGACCTTGGCGCCAATTCTCCTGATAAGATCCTCAGGCGTTCGGCCGAAAACCCCCTGTCTGATCATTCACCGCATAGGAGTCCTCCTAATTGTAATATTCATCATTTGGCGGTGGTGGTTTAGACAAGTAGTTCACCGCATTTACCTTTTCCGCACCCCATCAACCAGTTTTTAACACCAAGCCAAGCTCAGTTCTTATATGATCCATCTCCTCACGAAGATCATCTGCGATTGAGTTGTGTGCGGATTAAATTGCGAAGGTGTTTCTCCCAGTATCTAATTTCCTAATACTCCAAGCTTTATTATTTCGGGAGATTTTCTCTAACTTTTCAGCAATCTCGGCATAAGGACACTCCCCGTAAGAACCACCTGCAATCGTATCCAACACCGCTTTGTTATTATCATCTTGTCCTCGATATAAATACTCTTTCAGAGACTCATCATCTATGCGGTGATTTAGGACACTTCGCATGAATGAAGTGAACCTATCCTAAGAACTGCTAACTGACTCTCCCGGAAGTGCCACAAAGTTTTTCACTCTGTATTTGTGGTTTAGTTTCTTAGACACCGGGTAGTAGCTTGCTAACAAAACATCCCTCAGTTGATTCCAAGTGAATATTGAGTTATAGGGGAGCTCAATAAACAAGATCGCAGCCTCTCCCGTTAGTAAGGGAGGAAAAACTCTTAGCCCGATTACATCCATTTTCAAATCGGGCCTCCCTACAAAACTTTTGCACACTGCCCTTACCATAGCGATGTGGGCATGTGGATCCTCAGAAGGTAGCCCTGAAAACAAACCTCTGGCAGTGAGCATTTGCATCAGACTACTAGGTACCACAAAAGTGTGGCCGTGTGGTAGAGGGGGCAAGACGATGGCCCATCATAGTCTGTGATATTTTTATAGCCCCTATAGAACTCTTGAGGGCGTGGAGTGGGAGGTTGTCTCCGTATTTCAGCTTCCCCACGAATATCAGGTAATACATGATCATGAGCGTCGACCAATGATGGCATTTGCGGGCCTACCCCATCACCTTGGATGCCCCAATTATGATTCATTCTTCTTAAAATAAACTCTAGTTAGGGGTCAGTTTCAATTACGGGTATTCCTCTACTCCGTCTGTTTAGCATATAAGGAATTTAGACCTGCACGAGACAAAAACAAAAACAAAAAGTAAAATTAGCAAAATGTTGACTAAACTTCGGTAATAGGCTTAAAGTTAATCTAAAAGCAACTTTTCCCGGCAGCGGCGCCAAAATTTGATATGCTCAAGTTTACATCTCGAAATGAAGTAAAATCGGTCGCATCAAGTAAAGAACCCAAATAGTGAGATCGGGATCGTTCCCATGAGGAAAATGGTTCCGACTTAACTATATTTTATTATTACTTTATTTAGTCAATTATTTCCCAAAAATAAATAACTAAAGGGGGGTTTTGATTAATTAAAGCAATCAGCAAAATTAAAGTAAACAAGTGACAGGTTCAAGTATTGGATTTTAATAAAGTAATGAGAGTATCTAGGGCGGAAGTGTTCCCCACAGGCTCCTAACTCGGTAATTCTAGCTATAACAATCATTTCCTAGTATCTTGCATGCAAAGCGATAAGTTAGGTATCTCTTAATCCTTGGTCCGGCATCTAGAGAATTTCACTCCGCACCTTGGTCCGGCTACATGTGTTTCTTTACTAAACCTTATCTTTACCTCATATTAAGTAACATATTCAATATTTGACTAAGTTGTTACTTCGTACCAACCGACACTAGCCTATTAGATAGTATACACTAAATCTATGTTGATAATTCTTTTCCTATTATCTACCTCCTTGGTCCTCAAAGTAGCAATAAGGCAAATTCTAACTTTGGCAATCCGTTAAAAAAACTTCTAAGCGAAAGAATTATCAAGAGATGCACGGCACAATTCTAGAATCATTATTTTAGCTAGGTTTTACGTTGTTATTTATCCATGGTTCCCAGAACCCTAATTATGGAGTATCGTTACCCATGCTAATAATGAAACAATTCATAATAATAGTGTAATAATACATGTACTTACATTGATGAGAATGAACAAAATCCATATATTTACTTGAATAAATCACAAAACACCAATAATCGATTCCGAAAAAGTAATATCAAATCCCAAAATCAAAAATTCAATACTAAGAAAATAAAACTGAAAATTATACAAGAGTCTAACCCCAAAAATGAGGTTTTTCGGACTATATACAAGAAACAAGACCTAATAAAAGAGGGAAATCTATTCAAGGAAAAATCTACCCAAAATGTGTCTGAGTCGATGAGCTTCGTAACGGACCGTCGTGGTATTCCGTTGCTCCATACTTAGCTCTTTTTCTATTGCTTTTCTTCATCAACTCTCTGTTACCCTCGATAGACTGGTGTGACGGACCGATGCAAGCATGACGGTCCGTCTAGGGGCTTCGTTCCATGACGCTTAGAATCTTCTGAAGTTGGGTACTAGGACTACTCTTTGTTAGCATTGACGAATGTGCAGGACGGACTGTCGTGGCTATGACGGTCCGTCGTGATCTTCCATAGTCCTACACTTGGTCAAAATTACCCAACTTCCTTTAGCAGCCATTATCTTCTCACGACGATTGACCCCTACGGACCATCACAGTCAAGACGGACCATCGTGGGGTCCGTAGGTGGTTACTTCTGCAATTTCAGCTAAAAATCTCCGCGTTCTCCTTTGGACAGATTTCCTTGAAATATATATAAAACTACATCAAAAATCAATACAAAAAGGCTTTAGACACACACTAAACTTAAGGAAAAGGCATTGAAAGTACCTTGAAACCACGGTACATCCAACATACATTACATAAGTCACTAGCACAAAGTTCAACTTATCAACATGCTACATATCATTTCATAAAGTCTCACCTTATCAAAATGCAGAACATAACTCAAAACAAGACAAAATCAAAATTTCAACTTCAAATGCTAATTTCACTGTAAAGAAAGATTCAAAAATGCACTTTTAGTAATACTTCATTACAAATCAAAACACCTTCAATTTTAGTTATTATTGTTGTTATAAGTTAGAAATAATAAACCTTAATTATCAAATATATGAGGGTAACGGGTCTTCATGTCGACCTCGGCCTCCCATGTTGCACCCTCAATTAGGTGATTCTTCCATAACACTTTTACGGAAACCACCTCTTTATTCTTTAACTTCTTGACTTGCCTATCAAGAATTTGAACCGAAACTTACAAATAAGAGAGGTTATCCTTGACACCAAAATCCTCAATAGGAAGAATAGATTCGGGATCACCAATACACATTTTAAGCATGGAAACATGGAAATCTTGATAAACCAAAGTCAATTCACTAGGAAGTTTCAATTCATAGGAAACCGTACCAACCCTTTGAAAGATTTCACAGGGACCCACATAACAAGGACTTAACTTCCCTTTCTTGACAAATCTAACCACCCCTTTCATTGGTGAAATTTTTAAATACACCTTATCACCTTCTTCATACTCTAAATCATTTCTCCTATGATTGGCGTAAGACTTTTGCTGACTATACCCGTTTGCAACTGGTTCCTTATGATATGAACTTTCATTAATGTCTTATAAATCAAATCGGGACAAAGAAGTGAAGTCTCTCCCACTTGAAAACATCCTATAGGAGACCTATGCCTCCTACCATACAAGGCTTAATAGGGAGCCACGGAAATGGATGAATGAATACTATTGTTGTAAGCAAACTTCACGAAAGGAAAATGCTTATCCCAATTTCCTTTAAAATCAATAATGCAAGCCCTAAGCATATCCTCAGCGGTTTGATAGTACGTTCCACTTGACTATCTGTTTCGGAATGAAAAGCGGTACTCTACTTCACCTTAGTACCCAACCCTTTTTGGAATAACCTCCGAATTCTAGATGTGAATTGTGCACCCCGATCCGATATGATGGATAACAGAATACCATGGCAACACACAATCTCATCTATGAAGATCATAACATAATCTTTTGCCGAATAAGGAGACTTGACAGGAATAAAGCGAGTGGACTTGGTCAACCTATCCACAACCACTCATATAGAGTCATATGGTTTTTTATTTCGAGGTAAGAACACTAAAAATTCCAAATTACTGTCTTCCAACTTCATAGTAGGAATTTGAATTTCTTGTAGTAAGCTACCCAGCTTTTGATGATCGACCTTTATTTGTTGGAAATTTGGACACTTAGTTACAAACTCCACTATGTCCTTCTTTATTCTTTCCCACTACTATATCTCTCTAAGGTCATGGTAAATTTTTGGTGAATCCAGATAAATTGAGTAGCGGGACCCATGGGCTTCTTCTAGGATCCGGTCCCTCAACCCATCTACATTGGGAACACACAATCTCCCTTAGTACCTTAATACACCATCCCCCATTTAAAGAGAATGACTCATTTAACTTGCCGTGAACCAATTCATTCAACTTCATTAATGGTTCATCAAGGTGTTGTTTGGACTTTACCTCCAATACTAAAGATGACTCGGGGTTATGATGGACAGTGACTCCACCATATGAAGAATCTTCTAATATCACCCAACCTAGCCAACCTATGAGCATCCCTCACTAGGTCTTTCTTGGCTTCATCAATGTGAGATACACTACCCATAGTCATACGACTTAGGGCATCTGCAACCACATTAACCTTGTCGGGGGGTGATAGAGGACACTCATGTTATAGTCTTTAAACAATTCCAACCACCTTCTTTGTCGGCGATTCAACTCCTTTTGGGTAAAAACATATTGGAGACTCTTATGGTTGGTGAAGACATAAACATGAACGCCATACAAGTAAGGACTCCATATTTTCAAAGCAAACACAACGGCCGCTAACTCAAGGTCATGAGTCGGATAGTTTTTACTATGTACCTTAAGTTTCCTAGAAGCGTAGCCTATCACTTTCTCATATGCATTATAAAACACCCTAGACACACACGAGATGCGTCACAATACACAAAAAACTCTTTGTTACCCCCCGGTAAGGTCATCACGGAGAAAAATTAACCCTAACTGTTAACATTTGAAAACTTCTCTCACATGCCTCCGACACTCAAATTTCTTACTCTTTTGGGTCAAAGTCATCAAGGGAGATGCAATGGATTCAAAACCATCCACAAACCTCCGATAATAACCCGCTAAGCCCAAGAAACTTCTTATATCGATTGGAGTCAAAGGTCTAGGCCAATTTTTCACTGGATCCATTTTTCTTAGATCAACCTCAACTCGTTCACTAGAGATGATATGACCAAGAAATGTCACCGACCTCAGCCATAACTCACACTTGCTATATTTGGCAAACAATTGATGTTCCTTTATGGTTTTCAATACCACACTCAAATGACCCATATGATCACCCTTATTGTTCGAATATACCAAGATGTTGTCAATTAAGACAATGAAAAATGAATCTAGGTAATTTGGAAACACTCTATTCATTAGTTCCATAAAGGCTGCTAGAGCATTAGTGAGACCAAAAGACATTACCAAGAACTCATAATGACCATGTCTAATTCGGAATATCGTCTTTGGTATATCCTCACCTCTCACCCTATGTTAGTGATACCCCGACCTCAAGTCAATCTTATAAAAGTAACCTCCCCCTTAAAGTTGATCAAACAAGTCGTCAATCCGAGGGAGAGGATACTTGTTCTTGATTGTGACCTTTTTGAGTTGGCGGTAATCAATACACATTTTTAGGACCCATCCTTCTTCTTAACAAATAAAACTGAAGAACCCCATGGAGAAATACTAGGTCTAATGAAGCCCTTGTCTAGTAAATCTTTGAGTTGAGCTTTCAACTCTTTCAGTTCGGCTGGAGTCATCCGATTAGGAGGAATTGAAATGGGATTCGTTTCCGGTAGAAAATTGATACCAAAATATATTTCCAATTTGGGAGGAATACAGGAAAGATCCTTAGGAAAGACCTTCGAAAATTCACTCACTACCGGGACCGACTCAATGGGGGGAATTTCAGAGTCTCGATCTTGGACTCTTACAATATGGTATAGACAACTTTTAGAGATCATTTTGCATTCTTTTAGACAAGATATAATACGACCTCTACGAATAGAATTTCCCCCATCCCACTCTACAATGGGTTCATTTGGAAAGTTAAACTTCACCACCCTTTTTTCCTACAATCAATCAAAGCAAAGCAAGTGTGCAACCAATCCATACCCAATATTATATCAAAATCTAGCATATCTAGTTCTACTAGATAAACATAGGAATCTGTATTGGGCAACATTATTGGACAATTTCTATACACCTTTTTTGAAACAACTGACTCACCCACCAGAGTAGACACTATAAAAGGTTAATGAAAAATATCGCGTAAAATATCAAAATTTTTAGCTATAAGAGGGGTAACAAATGACAAGGTAGCACCCAGATCAAGTAAAGCATATATATATCTATGGTAAAGACTTTCAACATACCAGTCACCACATCGGGAGAAGTCTCTTGTTCACCCCTAGAACGGAGAGCATTGAAGCAATTCTTCTTAGGAGCATCACTAGAACCACTTGTTTGAGCTTGACAACCCTTCTCTTGACCCTTCCAATTTGGACAATATCTCACCTTGTGACCACTGTTGTTACGACCAAAGCAATACCGTTCCTAACAAGCACTCACCAAGACGATCCTTTCTACACTTGGCACATGTAGGATTCTCATTTGGTGAGTTTCCACTCCTCCCCTTTTGAAATCTCACTTTATTTTTATTTTCCTTTTCATCATGAGCCTTAGGGAACTTGGGTAAAACTTGATTACAAACCCGCTTCTTAAATCTAGGCTAATCTTGTATTTCACGCTTATTCTTTGAAGAACCTCCATCAAATGATGTTGACCTCTCAGAATCTCTACTCTTTCATTAAGCCCTTTCCTCCTCAACCCTTCTAGCATGCACCATAAGACGGAAATGTTCATGTTGTCATGTAGCATGGACGAATGACACTCCTCTTGTAAGTTCTTCGACACCCCCGTCACAAAGCGGCCCATTTGGTCTCTAGAATCTGAAACCAAAGAAGGAGAATATTTGGATAGTTTAATGAATTCCATGGAGTATTATTAAACACTCCTTCCTCCTTGGCGAAGGTTGATGCACTCCACCGCTTTTTCCTCCCTCATCTCCCTAGGAAAGAACCAATCTAGAAAATCCTTCTTAATGATCTCCCAAGTCAACGGACCACCTCTCAATGATCTATTATCTCTCCATTAAACATACCATGTTTTTGCCACGTCCTTGAGTTGATAAGTGGCCAACTCGGCCTTCTCATTGATGGAAAACCCCATATACAAAAATAGTTTAGAGACTTCATCGATGAATTCTTGGGGGTCTTCATCAACCTTAGACTCGTAAAGAGTAGGAGGGTTCATCCGAGTGAAGTCTCTTAGACGGGAAGCCATAGTAGTGACTTGTTTACGAGGACGGGGTACAAACTCCCGGTTGGCTTGGGCCGTCACAGCTTGCGCTTGGACAGTGGCGGCTTGAGCCAATAGAATGAGGGAATCCCTTATATCTCCATCCATCATGGATGGCGGATTGACCGGAGCTTGGTCAACATTAGCATCTTCTTCAAGTGGAGGAACTTGCTCACCACGGGGAGGATCTCCTGCATTGGCAATTTCCTATTCAAGTCTTCGTGCCGCATTCCTTCGAGTGTTTATTCTTTCTATCTGCACAACAAAAGAATTTGATAAAAAAGAACACCATTAATATACTCTAACGATACGATATAAAATTTCCAAGAAAAAGAGTGGTTCCTAAGTATCCCATAGATTCCTATTCATAAGTGTGGCGCGCTTCACAATTATGAACAAAAACCTACATAGACGTGGTAGAGAGAGATACACAACTCAACGATATTCAACTTGGCTCTGATACCAAGTTTTTCACAATCGGGTTTACCCCTAGATGTAACCGGCGTCATTGAGCCCTTTGAGGATTAGGACTAGCCTCTTAGTTTACATCATCACATTCATAAGTCAAATTCAATGGGAAAAATTTCAACTTTTACTACTTCTATTATAGATCTCTACATACACATAATATACATATCGAGTATACATAGGCCCTACGTATAGGAAGGTTACATCGCCTTCTACTTTTATTGCACATAAACATATACATAAGATAGAAGATAGTCTTAAGTATTGTGTCATCTAATACCATCTAAAGATCATAGCAAATTGGGCATAGCCCTACATCAATGTAAAGAAGCCACATATAGGCTTATACAAATCATACAAAAATGAAAGTGGAATGAACATAAAAGTCTTATAAAAAAAGAAACTTTATAAGCAAGATATTGGCATTGTCCTAAAAAAAGGACCTACCCACTTGGATGATAGAGAATATCCAAGCCTTATTCAAGTCGTCTTGAATGAGCCTTCAACGAGGGACCTAAAATGTTTGGGAAAGAGGAACAAAATGGGGTTAGTACGCCACTTGTACTATGTATGAGACCATATGCATATATAATAGCAAAACATGCTAAAAAGGGACATTTAGTTAAAACCATGCTCATTTACAGTTTTAAAAAGTCTTATGCACAATCAAGCAAGTCATATCAAAGAATAACACATGGTTAGTAACTCAACCAAGTAATATGCATTTCGACATACTTTAGCCCATAATCTAATACAACTCTATCATCAAGGAATTAACATCACAAGCATGAGTAAGAGTTAATCATATCATAGTTAGCAAGACAACTACACATGAATCCTCATCAAGTCAACAAGTGAAATGACCAAGCAAAGCCCCATGACTTTACTCAAACAAGTAGCCTCAACAAGAAACCATGACCAATGTCGAACATGACCTAACATAACCTTTAAGGACATGTAACATCTTACTTTGTTAGTACAACCCAATTACCTGTTCAATAGGATAATCATCATCTCATAGTATCATTTATAATGTAGCATCACCATGTTATCATAATATAAATCATTATCATATACCCATCATAATTCAAGCCCAAAATCAATGCTCAAAACAAGATTACTTAGGCCCATAACCTAGATCACTTATTAAAATTTGAATAAAAGACTACGATTCATTAAAATTTGTTAATGATTGATTTATCAACCTCATCTAATAGTGATTTAACCCATAATCAAGACAATTGAATCAATCACAACCCAATTTACATCAAGATCAAACTTAGGCTTAAGGGTTAAGGATCATGCTCTTCTATTTAGGTCAAACCATCGCAACTTACCATAATCAAGTTAAATACATGTTAATGTATACATTATACCCTAATTAAAACATAAAAAACTCAGTTCATAACATCAAATTCTTAATTGAGAGAAACCCACTTGAAAACCCAACTTTACATAATTCATATTGAAGGAACCCTTTGACTAAAGAGTATCAAAGGTGAATTAGATCCCATAACTTGTTAATTGATGAAGAATTGATGGTGAATTCCTCCTTTTTCCAGCCCTCAAAAGCTCCCTCCTATATTGTCCTCAATGGTATCTTCCAATAGAGACAGAAAGAAAAGAGAAGGAAGAGGATTTAATTTTAGAGTTTTGTTTAATCTAATGAGGGTCGGAATCTTTATATGGGGGGTTAAATTAGTTAATTAATTTTTTTAATCCCTAAATAACCCATAAAACCATTAATTATTTTAAATGAAATGAAATTAAAATATGCAGGAACTTGGACCCTCATAGACAAATCCCTGTCGACAAACTGTCTGTGAGCCGATTGTTGTTCCCCCCTCCGTCACACAAAATAGTCGTCTTGGTCAGATACTTTTGTAGGAGAGGGATTCCCCGTTTTGGCTAAGTGTGGGACAACATTTGGCATCAACGCTCCATCAATCCACACACGAGCCATCATTTGAGTCTTGTCGGTGCACACTACCCAGACAGTGTTACCTCCAACGTGCTAGGGTCCTCCTCAAGGGCCCTTGGTTTGTCCTAGGGGAGTCTTACCCGGACATTTCGACCACGAATCACCTTAAACACATGTTATACACCCTTCCACCTAATTTCATGAATTTCCAACTACTAAAAGCTAGTAAAATAGGCTAAGACACGCTAATACGTCCTTGAACAAAATTTCCAAACATCATCAACGTTCTTGAATTTTTGACTCATATTGGATTTTCGAAGTGTTACATTTTGCAACCAAGCTAGGTGTTCGTTCGGGCGTCACTCCTAATCACAAATAAAGTTAATTAAATGGAAGCTTAAGCCTTTTCTATTCTTTGGTCTTATCAACCTTATTATCTCCAACTCCAACAATAGACAATATTTTTATCTCTATGTTGATCTAGCCTGAATTACAAAAACAAGATTACAAAAATAATATAAGTTATTACCAATATTAATTCAGAAAAATTAATGTTCAAAAATTACCGATAGATTCAGCCTCAGAATACAGGTCTTTACCCACTAATGTTTATGAAATGAAGAAGAAAAAAACTCTTAAAAATATTGACAACTTTATACTTGATGCTCAATATTTTTTTCTCTCCCATAATTATTTCTCTGAACTATTTATAGATCTAAAAAACCATGATTAAAATAATTGAGTCCATATCAATTAGGAACCTAAAAGCAAAACAAAGTTGAATTACCTTTAATTTTCCGTGTGAAGTTGTGTGTTCCAAATTTGGTGCCTATCTTCAAATTCTTACACATGGAAGCAAAATTGTATTGCAATTCAACTTATGTATTATTTTATAACTTTTGATCCATCAAGTTTCTTGCTTGATTTCCTTCTCCAACTTTCTATGTTTAATGCATTTTAACTCGAAGCATCTTCAACATTACACCAATCTACTCCTACAAATAAATATATTATTGAACACAATTCATTAAATTCATACACAAAAAGGATAAATAAAAATAAAGAATATGAGATAAATAATAATCATATATATATATATATGTGTGTGTGTGTGTGTGT
>NC_028643.1:36979743-37041580 GCF_001406875.1 Solanum pennellii
ATATATATATATATATATATCTGAATACACACACACACACACATATATATATATATATACGAATTATGAACTATTAGTGAAATAAAGTTGAATTTTGAGGTATATTTAGGAAATCATTGCTTAATTAACTTATATATTTACACCATTAAATCAAGTATTTATAATAAATTTAAGTTAATTTGATTAAATGTGAAATTTAATGTACAATGATGTAAGACCCCCAAAATGAGTTAGGGTGTCTAGAGACTAACATGTTTGTATTAAGTTTCTATGGTTCTAAAATGACTTATAACATGGTATTGAGGCAGTGTGTAAATTATGAGGTGATTTGGAAGTCAAACGTCAAGGGACGACCAAGACGTTTGACGACTAGTCACCTATGTGCCTCATGTGTCAATACATGTTTATACGTTGTATGACATGATGTTATGAAGTCTTAAGATGAGTTACTATGATGTTTATTGGAAGAATTTGAAATTTTGTGAAGTTTGGAGGTTAAACGTCAAGAATGTCCAAGACGTTCAAAAGTTAGCCCTTTAGACGCTCATGTGTGTCTTGATGGGGCCTTGCATGTTTGGACGAGTTGCAAGTATTTGTTTTGAGTGAAACTAATATGGGAGGTCTACAACTTGTTAAGGGTTGTATTTACGTTGGAAACGTCCGGTTACAACTTCTTTAGGTTCCCATTAATAGGTCCAAAAAGAAAGAACCAAGGTCTATCGAGACACTGCCTTGATAGTGTCAATCGATGAGCCAAAATGACACCCTGTTGGTGGAATGACGCCCCGTCGATGGGGAGGCGTCGATGGTCACTTATCCTGGGGAAGGCTTTGCCACATGACAGCCTCAGACCCTGTTACACCCCATAGCCAAAACACACCAAAAAAATAATTTTTCAGAAAAATCTGCAGGTGAAACCGACGTGACCATCGACAGACCGTAGCCTGACCCATGGTCCGTCCTGCTCAACCGTCGATGAGATCAGAAACTCCCAAAAACCTCAGCCCAGGAAAATTGGTTAAGTGTTGGTCGACGGACGTACTTACTGTCCGTAGGTTAGACTACGGTTCGTAGTCCATGACCGTTGATCGAGAATCCCTGCACCCACTCTCTGACAAGAGTTACAGATGACCAGCATAGTCCGTAGGTGGAAAATTTGTAGACAGTTAAGGGGAAATGCAGTTTGGTAAAAATTAAATGTCAGTACTCTTACAAAATAATGAATTAGGTGTCCCATGACCTACCCACATATAGATAATGGAATTATATTTCCATAGACACTGACCTTGCTAAAATAAGACCTTCGAGTAAAAATTTATACTCATTTTAGTAATGGTCTGTCGAACAGTCCCATTCGACGGACCCAACGACGGGCCGTCGGTCAGACGACGGACCATTACTCCTGGCCGTCGTTAGGTCCGATTGCAACTTATCCAGGGGTCTTTTGGTCTTTTCCCACTTTGTTTACACACTAAGTTATGTCGTTTTGACCCTAAATCATCATATTTTAGTCAGTTTAAGGCTAGAAAAATAACTAATATATATCTAAGTCAAATATTTAAATCAAAATTATAAAATTAGAATCAAGAGAGGAGAAAAATCTCAAAAACCCTAGTTCAATAACGCAACAAGTTCCAGCAGTTCTAGCCTCGAAACCTAAGTATTTTTCTGTGGATTTCATCACTAGGTATGTGGGATTTCACTAGTAGATTCCTTTCACCCATTTGGTCCCTATTTTTCAGTCAGATTCTTGATTCCCATATCATGCTTAGACCTAGGTTTTCTAAAACTTCAATAGAACTTCATGATGAATTAGTTATATGTTCTAAGTCAGTTTTACATGTTACTAATCAGTTTATCGCATGAATTTTCAAAACCCTAGTTATGTATTTCTTTAGTTCTTGAATTACATATGCTAGGTCATATATTTCAGTTACTTCAGATATACATGCCTCAGTTATAAATGCATATTTACCAGATTAATTTTTGCATTCTCAGTTTCCATTTTCGTTATGAGCTATCCAGTATTTACAGAAACTCAGTCATAATCTGTTAATTACAAAATTCATTGGAAGTAGCATAATATCTAGTTGGACTAGGGTTCAACGTTCCCAATTAGTCCCAGAACTACTAGCCAAGTACGTTATAAGTCCCCTCTGTGGGCAATCAATTTAGTGATCATGCCAGCATGCCTTTATACCATTGACATGGTATATTGGGTCCTGTCAATGGGGCGTATACATCAGAATCTACAATTAGCTCATGTGGTTTTATTATCAGTTATTAGTAGCTCCCACAGTTCAGTTAGACTCTCTGCATTGACCGTTTATCAGTATATTCAGTATTCAGTATTCAGTCTCAGCATGTTATAAATTGGTCATTGCATCCAATTAGCTCAGAAATCAGCATATCATGCTCCGATTATTTTACTTGCTTTTGTGCTTGTTCAATTATATTTTATTTCAGCTTTATTTTATCCTACATGCTCAGTACCATTCAAGTACTGACGCATACATGCGCTATATCTTCTCGTGATGTAGGTTCAAGCTCTCAGTATCCGGATCACGCATAGATCGATTTCCCGATCTCCAGTTCAGCAGATTCAGTGGTGAATCCTCATTCTCTGAGGACAACAATTATGAATTTTGTTTCAGTCTTTAGTCTTTTAGTTTTAGTTTTTGCTAGATTTAGCTGGGGCTTTTCCCAGTATTTCTACTCTAGTTTAGAGGCTTATTTAAGATGCAGTTAGTTTCAGCTTAGTATTGAGTTAATAACTTCTTTTTATTAAGCTCATCAGTTTTCATATTATATCAGTTTTAGCATATGGTATTCCCCATATTTTCATTATAAATTATTATTTAGCTTCCGCATCAGTCAGAAATGCAAACGCAGCTCCTCCAGCCCCAAATCAGGAAGTCTCCAATGTTGAGTTTAGAAATGCCAATGTTGGCTCATAGTATGACTAACCAGAACAATCGGGTTCATGTTCATGTGAATGAAAATGGTGGATCAGTAGCAGCAAGGGTCTGTGACTTTGTTAGGATGAATCCGCCTGAGTTCTTAGGATTGTGGGCTAATGAGGATCGTCCGAATTTCTTGGATAAGATCAAGAAGATCTTTGAGGTAATGCAAGTCGGTGAGAATGATCGGGTCGAGTTAGTATCATACCAGTTGAATGATGTTGCTCATATATGATACACTTAGTGGAAGGAGAATATGGGTGCAAATGCGGCTCCTATCGCTTTGGATTGCTTTAGTGAAATTTTCTCGACAGGTTTTCCCAATAGAGTTGAGAGAAGGAAAAGCCCAAGAATTCATAAACTTAAGGCAGGGTACATGACAATTCAAAAGTATGGACTCAAGTTTAACCAACTCTCCAGGTATGCTCCTCACATGGTTGCTGACTCCAGGTCTCAGATGAATAAGTTTTTGTATGGAGTGTCAGATTTGGTGAAAACTGAGTGCAGAACTGTACTGTTACTTGGAGATATGAAAAGCTCTAGACTTATGACTCATGCTCAGCAGGTTGAGGGTGATAAGATTAGGTAACAGGCTAAGGAAAATAAGAAGGCTAGGACTGGGAACTATGATTATTCTCAGCAGATTTCAGGTGGTGGTCTCGCTCCCAGGGTCAGCAAAAGTTTTCGGCTCCAGCCCCTTCATCATCTAGTGTTCCATCCTCCAAGAACAGGTATGACAAGAAGGGTTTAGCATCAGGCTCTAAATCTCAGGGAAGTGTTTCAGGCACCAAGACTTACCCAGACTTGCCCTAAGTGTGGTAATAACCATCCGAGCGAGTGTCTTGCAGGAAACGAGAGATGTTTTGGGTGCGGTCAATCTGATCACAGGTTGAGGGATTTTCCTTCTAGACAAGGTCAAGGAGGTGGTAATGGTAGAGCTCAGCCTACAACTTCAGCAGCACCAACAAGTCACCCAACTCAGCAGGGTAACTCATCTGGTATAGGTGGCGGTCAGCGCCAGAACAGGTTGTACGCTCTTCAATCTCGCCAGGATCAAGAAGGTTCTCCTGATGTAGTCACTAGTACATTACGTGTCTTTGACCTTGATGTTTATGCATTGTTAGATCCAGGGGCTACTATTTCTTTTGTAAGTCCTTACATTGCAGTACAATTCAACGTCAGTCTAGAAACTCTCTAAGAACCTTTCTTAGTCTCTACTCCAGTTGGTGACCCAGTTATAGCTAAACAGGTATACAAAAAATACCTTGTCATAGTCTCTCAAAAAGTCACCTCAGCAGATCCAGTAGAATTAGAAATGGTAGACTTCGATGTAATTCTAGGCATGGATTGGTTACAGTCATGTTATGCCTCAGTTGATTGTAGATTTAGGATTGTTCCTTTTCAGTTTCCAGACAAACTAATCTTAGAATAGAAGGATAGTAACTTAGTGCCTATGGGTCGATTTATTTCTTACCTTAAGGCCAAAAAGATGATATCTAAGGCTTATCTCTACCATCTAGTTCGGGTTAAGGATTCTAGCCTTGAAACCCCAACTCTTGAGTCAGTTCCAGTAGTCTGTGAGTTTCCAGAAGTATTTCTCGAAGATCTTCCCGGAGTACCTCCTGAAAGTGAAATTGATTTTGGAATTGATCTCCTTTTTGATACCCAGCCTATTTCTATTCCTCCTTACAGAATGGATCCATCAGAGCTTAAGGAATTAAAAGAGCAGTTGAAAGACCTTCTAAATAAGCTGCCTCAGACCTAGTATTTCA
Source organism: Solanum pennellii (assembly GCF_001406875.1). Lineage (NCBI taxonomy): Eukaryota > Viridiplantae > Streptophyta > Magnoliopsida > Solanales > Solanaceae > Solanum > Solanum pennellii. The sequence continues at coordinate 36,984,476 of NC_028643.1, forward strand.
CCATGGGGTTCATCAGTGTTGTTTGATAGGAAGAAAGATGGTTCTCTAAGAATGTGCATTGACTATAGACACTTGAGCAAGGTCACAATCAAGAATAAGTATCCCATACCTAGAATTGATGAATTTTTGACTAGCTTCAGGGTGCTAGTCACTTCTCAAAGATAGACCTCCGATCGGGCTATCACCATCTTAGAGTTAGAGATTGTGACATTCCAAAAACATCCTCTAGAACTCGGTATGGTCATTATGAATTTTTAGTTATATCGTTTGGACTAACTAATGCTCTTGCATCTTTTATGGATTTGATTAATAAATGTTTAAACCGTACTTGGACTTGTTCGTTATCGTCTTCAATGATGATGTCCTCATATACTCTACGAATAAGGAAGAACATGCGAGTCATTTGAGAATTGTTTTACAAATTCTCAAGGATCGCAGGTTATTTTCTAAGTTGAGCAAATGTGAGTTGTTGTTGCAAACCGTTGCTTTCCTTGGTCACATTGTATTTAGTGAAGGGATCCGAGTAGATTGCAGAAGATAGAAAGAATAAAACAATGGCCCAGACCTACCTATGCTGCAAATATCAGAAGTTTTCTAGGTCTAGCAGGTTATTACAAAAAGTTCGTGGAAGGATTTTCATCCATAGCCTCACCATTGACTAGGTTGACACAGAAGATGCTCAAGTTCCAATGGTAAGATGATTATGAGAAAAGTTTCGCAGAATTGAATACTAAATTGACTATAGCTCCTATCTTGACTCTACCAGAGGGTTCAGATGGTTATGTGATCTATTGTGATGCATCCAGAGTTGGCTTGGGTTGTGTGTTGATGTAGCATATAAGGTTATAGCGTATACCTCTAGACAGCTTAAGGTGCATGAGAAGAACTATTCAACTCATGAACTCGAGCTTATAGCAGTGGTGTTTGCACTCAAGATATGGAGACACTACTTTTATGGTGTTCATGTAGAAGTGTTCACTTACCATAAAAGCCTTTAGTATGTGTTCACCCAGTAGGAGTTGAATCTTCGCCAGAGGAGATGGCTTGAGTTCCTTAAGGATTATGATATGAGTGTGCATTACAATCCTGGTAAAGGGAATGTAGTAGTAGATGCTCTTAGTAGATTATATATGGGTAGTGTAGCCCATGATGAGGAAGAAAGGAAGGAGATAGTGAAGGATGTTCACAGCCTTGCTCGCTTGGGAGTTTGCCTTATGAGCATATCAGACAATGGTGTAACAGTTCAGAATGGGGCAGAATCTTCTTTTGTGGTGGAGGTTGAGGAAAAGCAAGACAGTGACCCAATATTGCTTGAACTTAAGGGTGCAGAACATAATGAGAGAGTGGAGGTTTTCTTCAAAGGGGAAGATGGTGTACTTCGCTGCCAGGATAGATTGTGTGTTCCTGATGTGGGCGAGTTGAGACAACACATTCTTGCAGAAGCCCATAACTCTCGGTATTCTATTCATCCAGGTGCCACAAATATGTACCGCGATCTGCGGGAAGTATATTGGTGGAATGGCATGAAGAGGGATATGTCAGACTTTGTGAGTAAGTGCCCCAATTGCAAGCAAGTCAAGGTAGAACATCATAAATCAGGGGGTGTGACTCAAGAGATCGATATTCCTACTTGAAAGTGGGATATGATCAATATGAACTTCATCACAGGATTATCGCGTTCTCGCAGACAACATGACTCCATTTGGGTGATAGTTGATATGACCATTATGTCTTTTCGCTTCTTAGCGGTCAAGACTACCGATTCGGCAGAGGACTATGCTAAAATTTACATCTATGAAATTGTGAGGTTTCATGGGGTTCATTTGACTATCATCTGAGATAGATGTCCTCAGTTTACCTCTCATTTCTAGAAGTCATTTCAGAAAGGTCTTGTTACTCAAGTTAACCATAGAACAAAATTTCATCCACTGACGGATGGGCAGCTAGAGCGTACCATTCAGACCTTAGAGAATATGTTGAGAGCTTGTGTGATCGATTTCAAAGGTAGTTGGGATGATCACCTTCCTCTTATTGAGTTCGCCTACAATAATAGCTACCATTCCAGCTTTCAGATGTCCCCTTATGAGGCTTTACATGGGCGTAGATGTAGATCTCTTGTTTGTTTGTTTGAAGTAGGTGAAGCAGCTTTGATAGGGCCAGATTAAGTCCTTTATGCAATGGAGAAAGTGCAACTCATAGAGATAGACTTAAGACGGACCAAAGTCGTCAGAAATATTATGCAGATGTAAGGAGAAGGGAACTAGGGTTCCAAGTTGATTATTGGGTTTTTTTGAAGGTCTCACCTATGAAAGGGGTGATGAGATTTGGAAAGAAAGGGAAGCTCAGTCCTAGATATATAGTCCCTTACAAGATCTTGAAAAGGGTTGGCAAAGTGGCATATGAGTTAGAGTTGCCAGCAGAATTAGCAGCAGTGTATCCGGTCTTCCACATCTCACTCTTAAAGAAGTGTGTTGGTGACAAAGCCTCAATAGTTTCATTAGAGAGTGTGGCGGTGAAAGATAATCTTTCATATGAGGATGTACTAGTTGAGATTCTTGACTGTCAGGTTAAAAGGTTGAGGAACAAAGAAAATGCTTCAGTCAAGGTTTTGTGGAGGCGTTAGTCCGTAGAGGGAGCTACTTGGGAAGCAGAAAAAGCCATGAAAGCCAAGTATCCTCACCTCTTTCCTTCCGATTCCACTCAAACTTTAGGTAACAGTTCCTCTTCAGTTTTCCAGTCATTCATGCGTGAATTCAATCTTAGAATCATGTTCCCTCAGTTTGTACTTGCATGTTCAGCGTATTTGAATCTGATCGGAACTCAATACAGTCAAAATCTCAGTTCTCAGTGTTTAGTAGTAGGGTTTGCATCTCTCTCCCTCTATTTAAGCTAGATTATTCTTCGTTCGAGGATGAATGTTCCCTAAGGGGGAGATAATGTAAAACCCCGTAGCCAAAACAGACCAAAAAAATCAATTTTTCAAAATAATCTACAGGTGCAACTGACATGACCATCGACTGATCGTAGCCTGACCCACGGTCCGTCCTGCACAACCGTCGATGTGATAAGAAACTCCCAAAAATCTCAGCCCAGGAAAATTGGTTAAATGTTGGTCGACGGACATACTTACGGTCGGTAGATAAGACTACGGTCTGTAGTCCATGACCGTCGATCAAGAATCCCTTCACCTACTCTCTTACAAGAGCTACGGATGACCAGCACGGTCCGTAGGTGGAAAATTTGAAGACAATTAAGGGGAAATGAAGTTGGGTCAACTTCAAATGGTCATAACTCTTAGCATAAAATGAATTAGGTGTCCCATGACCTACCCACAGAAATATAATTGAATTATATTTCAATATACACCAATTTTGATAAAATCAGACATTTGAGTAAAATGTAATGCCCATTTCAGTAAAGGCCTATCGAACAGGCCTTGTCGACAGACATAACTACGGGGCTTCGGTAAGACGATGAACCATGAGTCCTGGCCTTCGTTTGGTCCGCAGAAACTTATCCAGGGGTCTTTTGGTCCTTTCCCACTTCGTTTAAACACTAGGTTATGTCGTTTAAGCCCAGAAACATAACTAAAACATATCTAAGTTAAATCATTAAATCAAAACTAGAAATTAGAAACAAGAAAGGAGAAAAATCTCAAGAACCCTAGTTAAGGAACACAACAAGCTCCAGCAGTTCCAGCCTCGAAACCTAAGTATTTTTCTGTGGATTTCATCACCAGGTATGTGGGATTTCACTACAGGTTTCCTTTCACCCATTGGATCCCTAGTTTGAAGTCAGATTCTTGATTCCTATATCATGCTTAGACCTAGGGCTTCTGGAACTTCGATAGAACTTCATTATTAATAGTTATATGTTCCAAGTCAGATTTCCATGTTATTATTCATTTTTATAGCATGAATTTGCAGAGCACTAGCTATGTATTTCTTTAGTTCTTGAATTACATATGATAGGTCATATATTTTAGTTACTTCAGATATACATGCCTCAGTTTTAATGCATAATTACCAGATTAATTATTGCATTTTGCAGTTTGCATGTTCATTATTTAGATAAACTCAGTCATACTCAAATAATTACAAAATTCATTGGGAGTAGCATAATACTGAGTTGGACTAGGGTTCAGTGTACCCAATTAGTCCCAGAACTGCTAGCCAAGTAGGTTGTAAGTCCCATCAGTGGGCAATCAGTTTATTCATCACACCAGCATTCCTTTATAACTTTGGCAAGGTATATTAGTTCCTCTCGATGAGGCGTATAGATCGGACACAACATTTAGCTCATGTGATTTTATTATCGGTTAATAGTATCTCCCACAGATCAGTTAGACTCTCTGCATTGACCATTTATTAGTATATTCAGTATTTAGTTTCAGAATGTTATAAATTGATCATTGCATCCAGTTAGCTCAGAATCAGCATATCATTTTCAGATTATTTTAGTTGCTTTTGTGGTTGTTCAGTTATGTTTTATTTTAGCTTTATTGTATCCTATATGCTCAGTACCTTTCAAGTACTGACGCATACCTGCACTACATCTTCTCCTGATATAGGTTTAGATTCTCATCATCCCGATCACGCATAGATCGATTTCCCGATCTCCAGTTCAGCAGATTCAGTGGTGAGTCCTCATTCTCCGAGGACAACAGTTATGAGTTTCATTTCAGTCTTTAGTCTTTTAATTTCAGTTTTTGCTAGATTGGGGCTTCTCCCAATATTTCTAGTCTAGTTTAGAGGGTTATTTCAGACATAGTTAGTTTCAGCTTAGTATTGAGTTAATAAATTCTTTGTATTAAACTCATCATTCTTCATATTATATCAGTTTTAGTATATGGGTATTCCCCATCTTTTCATTAAAAATTATGATTCATCTTCCACATCAGTTTAATATCTTTAGTATGTTCATTATCATGCCAGTAGGGTTAACTTGGGATCATTTGTGGTCCTAGGTTCCATGTCCGCATCTCGGGGGTTTCTTGGGGAGTGACTGACCCAATCAACGGAGGGCACAGAATGGCCCATCCATGAACCAACGCTCCGTCCTTGGGTCCGTCGATGCAGGCTGGTGCATCATTGCCTGCGCACTGCTCATCAAAGGGGTGAATGGGAAATTTAACACGCGTCCTAACCTGACCCTAATAGGTTTAATTAGCTATTTTTGGGTGTATATAAGTTATCTAAAACTTGATCAATCCATTCCCGATCCCATACACACAAAATAGACTTTCCCTTATAAACCAATTCTCCATAGAAACCTCCATTGTTGGTGAAGCTCAAGAACAGCTTGGAGCTTCGATTCCTATGGTTCCTTCATCAAGTTTAAAGGTTTTCATGAATAAAAAGGTATGGTGATCCTTCATCTCTAAGAAACCTTTCACATGGAGAGTTCCTCTCAAAGTTTTCAAAGAAAAAATATGATCAAAGTTCTTCTTCTTCAATGTAGCCATGGGTTCCTTCTATAAATGTTTTAATGGCTTAATCATGATGAATTGATGTTACTGTTTTGGTTTTAAAGTGGCTTTCAATTCAACTGAATTATGAACCTATGTCTCTTCCAAAAATTGATATACCCCTTGCATGGGCATTGTGATCATTGTTTATTAACGAAAGAATTGTGATTCTGTTACGTTAAATTGTCTATATATACTGTAATTTACATGTTTTAATGATGAATTGATAATGAAGGGTCCGTGTGGATCATTGTATGAAGAATGGAACATGCCTAGTTTAGAATTCTAGGAGTTCATTGTAACATTGCCTCTTTAATGGTTGAATGTTGAAGTTCATTAAGTGAAGATGATTGTAGCTACTTTTTTGGGTTAATATCATGATTGAATTATGTATAGAAATCTAGTATTATCAATGTAAGGTAGGATTGACATTGATTTTTCTAGGTTCTTCTAGTCTATCAAATGGTAACTTGTGATCTTGACGTTAGGTTGGTTGTCTTGTATCTTGATTCTATGTAATTGGTTCATGATGTTGTATAGGGTCAATTGTATCTTAGTTACTGCCTATAATATATTATAATGATGAATTATATGTTGGTATCTAATGTGGATTGATTCTTGAAGACTTGATCCCTAATTCCTCTCTATTTTAATCCCATGATGTTCACTATAATCTTGACCTCTTGGCAAATTGTGGTAGAATTTCGTTTAAGACATGGTATCTTTAACTACTGCCTTTTTGTTTATTAATGATTATTTGTGAGTATGACTAGTGGACAATCAAAGTGATAAAGAATTGATAAGAGATTGACTTCTCTTCACATTTTGTAAATTGATGATGCTATGAACATCATGTGATCTCAATTTAGGGTAGATGAAATATGATTTAATCTTGATTATTATGTGTTTAACTACTGCCCTTGGTTGGTTTTATTGTTATATTACGAAGGTTAATCATAGTAATCACAGTAAAGGATATTAGCAAGTGATTTATAACTCTCTACCTTCTAGTGTACGTGTGATGCCTTGTATTATGTTATAGTATGATCTTGTAGAGACTTGTACATGATTTCTTTCATGCTTAATGTACATTTAGATACTGCCCTATATATGTATTATTGATGGAAGAGTAGTAATGGTCAATAATGACTAAGGCTAAAGAATTTGTAAGAATTGCTCTACTCTTCTACTTTTTTAACTTCATTAGGCAATGTGTGGTATGGTCCACTTATGGTGGTGGTGTTTACTCTATTGCCATTGTATCTATGTTGACCATGGCCTTGAATTCAAATTGATGAATATATGAATGAGTGATTATGATATGTGTAACTTATGCCTAGTCTTCTACTTTAGTTGTGAATCTAGGTTATGTTACTATTGTTATGAGTATGTAAATGGTTGCGAAATATCATGTGTAGGTGCTGCCATTAATAAAGTATTAAGCATTGATGATCCCTACCCATGTACCCCTATGTGAATGGGTAAATTGCTAAGGTTAGGAGTCTTGAAGGTAATGTGAAGATTGTTTTGCCACCTATGCTAAATGGTGTTGTGTGGTCTATGATTTGTTGTGCATTATAGTCTTAAGAGGTGTCTTCCTCAAGATGTTTTGGATAGCCATTTATGTGATCATGTTGACCAATGTACACACACACTCACACATTATGCATTCTTACAAGTAGTACAGGTCATGGTTTCTTAATGAAAGGTTGTTCTCACATTCACTAGTGTCTACTCACTATGCATGTTAAGATGATGTCCACGAAAGTATGGTATGTGTTTCTTTAACTAGGATGAATTGATAGGTGTACTAGTATGGTAAAGGGTATGGGACTTTGCCTATGCATTGCACATGTGTGCCTTGATAGGATAATTTCTAGTTTTTGTTTCTATGTGTATGAATAATAATATATGAACATGTGTGACTTAACATGTTATGTGATAGGTTTTCTCACATATATGTATACACACACATGAATGATGATCTAGTCAATAGAGGAGCCTTGAAAGGTGTGCTCAATTGTATCCTAAACTAGATAGTGCTAATGGTATATGTTATGTCCATGTTAAAGGGTTTCTCACATGATTTAGGTTGATGAACTCTAATCTATTACCTATGAGCTAAGAATATAGGGATTCAATATACTAAGACTATATTTTATATACTAATTTTAATGAAGGCATTTAACAAAAACGAACATAGATTAGCACCGAGTGAACTTGAAGATGAGGGATGTACTTTCCCCTTGTAGGAAGGTAGGTCACCATAGAACTCACGGGGTGGATAGCCTCATGACCCAAAAAGGGTGTTAGAGTGATGTTTCCATGATGCCCACAAGTTCCATAAATTATGCTTTCCATATAGGATCTAGCAATGTGATATCAACTTAAATGCTAGGATGTGTTAATGTTCTACCTTTGTTAGGTAAGAGCACCTTCCATTGGTGTAAGGCTAAACAACACCAAAATTCTATGTTTAGCACCAATGGTCTTAGTGTCGGTTAAGACTATAGTTTTCCTAAACTAAAATGGACAACAAAAGTAAATGACTAGGACCCTAACTAGAATGACTTAAGGGAGGTTACTTAGGACAGGTTGAAGTAATGAACCCATCTAGACATTGCACGTGTAGCTCCTTAGAAAGTTCTAGGAAGGTGTTCTAATGTGAATGATCATGATTATGTCTTTATGTATGACATGGTAGTATTTTTATATATGTCATGAAGATGTGCATGGTATGAGTCTATGTAAGGAGGTATTATTCTTATATGCACTATCTGAGTTTTAATGACTATATGATGAAGATTGTTGACATGAATGGAGTGTTCTTCACTTAATATAATGATGTATGAATTGAATGATAAGGTTTGTGGTATGATGAAGGGTTTACTAAGTATGTGTAGGGTAATGGAGCTTCACATGTACATTGCACTAGTAGACTAAGATTGGGGTCATGAACAAGGTCAAGGCCTTAGAATATGGTATATGAAAAGAAGTAAATATATGTGTAAATGTAGGTAACTTACTGTAAAGCCAATAGTGTTTTGACTTAAATCTGTCTGTAATATATTATGCTTATACGATGATATGTGTTGACATATGTAGGTTGTAGGAGAAATCCTGATCTTCCAATTGCGTCAATACAAAAAGATAGATGGAATTACGCATACTTGTTTTTTAGTACGAGTAGCTACTGGATTTGTTTACTTTTTTCTGACCTTAAGGCGATGCATTGCACCAAGTACAACTAGAGGGTTACTTGGGAGGATAATTAGTAAGAAGAAAGAAGTTCATTGTGAAAGGAAAATATTCAGTGTAAATAAAAGTGCTTACTGTAATGTGACTCAAAAATGACTTAAATGATATATGTGTTTTTCTATGATGTTTGGCCTTTGAATATGTTTGTATGAAGTATGTAAATGATTCAAATGCTATTATATAAAGGTTTTATGAAGATTACTCAAACAGGCATGAAGTATGATTTAAAAAAAATGTCCCTTTTAAAAGCATGTTTTTGCATGGTTGTCATACTTGGTGCATTTTTGTACTAATCCCATTCTTCTTTATTGTTTACACAAAGTGTAGGATATGGATGCTTAAAGGCTATATTAAATTGTGAGGAGCTTGATAGATGATTTCGAAGCTCAAGGAAATGAATCCTTAAGTCCAAGGATGTCCTAGTATTTAGTTTACTGTAAAGTTTTATGAATTATATAGTTATGTATTATGTTATAAGGGTCGTGTCCCTGATGTACTCTAATGTTGTTGAGCCTAAGATTGCAAAGAGACTTAGAATCTAAGTATATATATATATATATATATATATATATATATATATCTGATGTACTCTAATGTTGTTGAGTCTAAGATAGGAAAGAGACTTAGAATATATCTATCTATTAAGCCATGTTACTTCTAGGGGGTGCTCCCCAGATGTGACAAATGAAATCACGTAATCATAATAAATTGAGCTAAATTGATATAAATTGATGGAAAACAAATATTAAATTATACTGCAATATTAAATATAATTCAAAATTACATACTAAAATTATAAGTGATGTTCCCTAGAAAAAATACTTTACATTTTATGTCGCCCCTGAGAATCCTTGATTAACCAAGAGAGAAGAATTGGGGCAAATCGCATACATGGCCGGGAGAATCATACCTCTTCGTTTTTGGAGGAGAGTAGATTATGGAGGATGGATCAGCCACATGTATTCTATATCCTTTTAATAGGTTTTTAGGATCTGTATATTTGATGGTTTAGTAAACTTAAGAGTGTCTTCTGTTTTTTCCCCTAGAGATTTGTGGCTATACCAGAAACTGATCTACATGGGTCTGTCAATTTGATGGTGTGACATTGTTATATCCCTGGAAAACCTACAGTAAGTAAACTTTCTTGCTTTCTTCACTACCCATTTCAAGTACTCTCCTTTTGTAGTTTTTGTATTGATTGTTTATTACAAGTGAAAATGAGAAAGTTAGATGTTTTTTGATACTCTTCCTGAAAATTTATTTAGATAGATACAAATTAATCATGAAAAATAATTAAAAAGTGTCCAGATGTGCTCGCTCGCTCACATTTCCTGTTTAAAGTCCAAATCAAGGATGACAGTTGAATTAATCTTGTAGTCATTGTGAAATGTGTCAATTTTTCTATGGATTCTCATAATTGTAAAAGAGTAGAAACATGTATATATTCAGTGGCTTGGTGTATATTTGTGGCTCAGGCTAGGGCAAATAAATCCTCTCTAATCTCCCGATTAGTGATGTCCGGTGGAACCACCGGAACATTACCTTCACCCCAATAGAGACTTGATCACCTTGGGGATGCACTTGAGCATCTTAAGGAACTTGAACTCCTTGTGGAGCTAGTCCATCTTGGGGAGCTTCGTCTTGACTCCTTCTGACCTTCTTGAGGCCATTCTTGTAGTAGCTATACTCCAATAAACACAAGATGAGAGATTAGGTATAGACACTTATAACCTCCATATAGGCACGGCAAAATATTGATGAATAAAGTGAAACTCTATCGTCTTATAGCCTATCGCCCATATATGTGTCGCGCCTCACACCGATGAACAAGACTCTACTAGACATGGAGTTTTGAGACTTTTGGATTCCTAAGACCACTTTCATAACCTATACTCTGATACCAACTTTTGTCACACCCCGAGAGTACACACTAGGAGATATAATGATCTCGGATTTCGACATGGCATACTTGACCTCACAGAGGTCTTGTACAAGCCCTTGGACATCATTCATTGCATACACCACACAAATAATATTTCATAACATATTTCATATAAAATCATAGAAAATACCAAGTCTCAACATACGCCAATCTTAGACTACAGGGACTCAGTCAATACAGTTGAAATATAGAAACTTAGTCTATTACAATACTTTTAATGAAAATAAATCTAAAGATAGGTATGTCCTCGAGTCAAGTGAGGAAATACTCCAACTTTGATTGAAAGAGTCCTAGATTTGAAGCTTTGATTCAATACATCTCTCACCTGCTAGCCACACCTTTTGAAATAGACAAAACGTATGGATTAGTATAATGCATGTACTAAGTATGGCATGATGCATAAAATCATGATAAACGGACATTTGTACCAAAATATGTTCTTTTAGATTAAAACTTCATGCATAAGCATAAGAACCTCATTTAGACACCAAAATATATTTCAGACACATTTCTAAGTCACACTCAATTTATAGTAACTTACAGTACCATTACAGTAACTCACATAACACATAATAGCATAAAAAACACATCAAAACACATAAACATGAGACCCCCCTATCAAAGGTGATTGTAAGGCTAACTTGAGTGAGATATGAAGGGATCACCCATACAATCCCTTCACACACACCAAAGAGATCCTTAGACTACCTAAGATAAGATTTTTCTCATATCATTAATCAAACTACCTAGAATTACTCTAAAACTCACCTAAATAAAAAAAGAAGAGAACGCTCAAACACCCTCTCCAAGCCTACCTAGGCAATCCTCAGAACTACTATAGGTACTTGTCTTTTCACTATCATACCTTTACTTAAGTCATTATGTCCTCTAGATCATTTAAGAAACATTCTACACTTCAGGACATTCACATAATGGTCTTGGAGAAGACCTAGGGCACTCACACACTAATATCTTCAAAGCCTAGTCATGCAATGTCTAGATAGCATCCCATTCCACTACCTAAACATCATAGTACTTATCCAACACTAGCATGTATCCCACATATATAGATTGGGAAATAACTGACATAGACCATACTAGCTATGCCATTCAACTACCTCAACTTCATAGTACTTATCCAACACTAGCTATGCATGGAATCCGATGTCATAAGCCTACTCCGATGGAGGGTGTTTAAATTGCCAATAGTAGAACTACGATAAATCTCATGAAGTCACATGGTTAAAGAATATCGAGGGTTTCTTTATTCTCTAATGTTATATTATTTTAGAAAACTCCCCAAACATACTCACTTGGTGCTAGTCTTTGTTCTCATAGAGTAATTAAAATAAAGGAGTGTATGAAAAGGTTTCATATCTAGTTCATAACTAAATCACATTACACCTTACAAATAGGTCCCCTAGGGTTTCCCTACAATGGCTAAGAGGATAGATCAATGACTTTTCTAAGGATGATTTCATGTCGTTTAGCCAATCAACCTTAAGTCCACCATTCACACAAGAAGGATACCATTACGGCTTTCAACATCAAGGATATAATAACCTCCATTCTAGAAGGTCCCATATAAATGACCTTTTTTACTATAGCCAAGATCATATTCCATTCATACATATACATTCATGACAGAGGGTATTCTAACCTACTAACTCAATGATTCATATTCATGTTCTTCATATATCTAGTAAGGGACTTAAGTCTACATAAACAAGACACACATCATTATAATCATAACACATGTACAATATCATTCATGTATCATATAGGGTCAACTAAGTGTCTTGCAAGTCACCCTACACACTTCTACATAATCATCAATATAATCCATCACAAGTCGCTTATAAGTCATCAAGCAGCATCATACTCCACTATCAAGAATACACATAAGAACTTCACTATAGCCTACTAAAGACACCTACCATCAACTAAAAGAAATCATGCTTTGACTTCACATATACATACAAGCCATCAATACCTTCATATTACTCATATAATCACGTTATAACATGATAATATCATAATACATAAAGTTATGTTGATGAGTCCACATTGTTTCACAATTTATAAAGCAATGCCGACGAGGCTACATAATTCACAACTATAGCACATATGCACCGCCCCATAAGTGGACCATACCAATCATCATAATAGTCTAACACTTATACAATAAAATATAGAGAGATTTAGGGAAGCATACCACCAATCGAATCTCACAACTTCAATCCATAGCCAAATCACCCAACACAATACTCAAAGTCCCTTACCCATGACCATGATCACCAATTCAATTCAATAATCTCAATATACAATGAATTCAAAGCAATTCAATATAAGTTCATCAATTTAGGACAGCCTACATATTATTCTAACATAATTCTTTAATAATTTAATACCCCAAATCAAAGTAAACAAGAATTCAATAGTACGGAGACATGATCAGTTCCCCCATAAAATAGTCAAAACTAGGATTGCATGGTTTGGATGGGTTGATAGAGTTTTTAGGTTAAAATCACAAAATTAACATCAATTAAAAAATAATACAATGATTCAAAATGTTTTATGCAAGAACACATGGCTACATTACAAGTTAGAAGTTCATCTTTTGAGAAAGCTTTGAAAAACCATTTTGAGATTTGATACTTTAAGAAATGAGAATCAAGGATGAAAAACATAATTTTATTGATTATAGACTATAAAAATTGAGAATAATTGATGGATAATGCAGCCTGCAAGCTCCAATCTCCATTCAAGCTTCAATTGGTGTTCTAGAGAGTTCATTAGAGGTCTTGGGGTTTTGGTTTTGAATAATGACTTGAATATGGGTTCTAGACTTATATAATTACTTAAAATACCTAAATTACCTTAATAAACTATCCAAATAATTTTAGGAAGTCTAGGTGTAAACCCAAAAATTCCCTTGCGCTAGCCGAGACAGCTGCAGGAAATTGCAGGTGTTAAATGACGGTTTTCACTAACGGGGCATCGTTCCAACGATGAGTCGTACTGGCAAGTAATATTTTGGGTAAGAGAATTTAAAATCGGAGATTAAGATCCCTACAATAAGTGTCCATCGACGACAGCACCTATGGGGTGTCGACTAGCCTACTTGGCATCGATTGCCCTCTGTAGGTGGGACTGTTTTGAACAGTCTTGGTTCTTGAATTAGGTCCTCCTCAAGGACCATTTGGTTAATCCTTGGTGGCGGTTTTTCTTGAAGTGTATGAATTTTTATATATGTATATTGTGATTATTTCCTTCAGGGCATAATATGTGAAGTAAAGTGATGATGATGATTTTCATGTTGATATGTTTTAGGAAGTTGGAATTGTATACGTTGGAAAGATCATATCTAAATGAAGTATGTGAATATGTGAAGGATGATAAGTTTGTGAATATTTATGAATGAAGGTATGATTATGTTTAGGAGTCCATGTTATAAAAATTGTGATTATGTTAGTGCTTACATGTACTCACACACACACCCTTTGAATGACTGAATAAAGTTAATGAAGATGAATGGGGGATTGTAGGGTGGAAACTCTTCGTGAGTAGAAATGAAGTGTCTAGACCATTCCCTACTATTCCTAAAGAACTTTAATGAAATAAAAAGGGAGATTTTGGGGTGAACACTTTTACTGAGTTGAGATGAAGTGTTTAGTAGCAAACTCACTATTCCAAAGAGCTTTCTAAGAAAGGTTGGAGGTTGAATACCCTGCGTGAGTTGAGATGTTGTATTCAAAAGTAAACTATAGGTATAAGTACCCTTCTTTAGTTGAGATGTTGTACTAAATGACTCTCTCTTAACCTATAATTAATGAATGTTTAAGACTCTGTGGGGAGATATGCTTAGCACCGAGAGGATTTGAAGAAGGGTGGGTACACTTCATGGGAAAAGATATTTTATCCAATGTACCTCTTGAGATGACTACTCCTTGTTTGTAGAGAATTAGTTCCTTAGAAGCGATCTCCTTATCCCTTAAGTATGCGCTCGCATAGGAGTACATATTGGAAAATTCATGTAAAGGATCAAGAATGACCCTACGTTAGACAAGTAGGGATCCCTCATCCGGTGGGAATTAATACTGGGATTCCATGTCTAACTCTCATGGTCTATGTCGGTTAAAGCTAGCCCCCACAAATGAATGTAATGAAATATGTCTTCTAAAGGGTGTACTACTTAAGGTAGGGGTTTTATGTGAAGCTATATATCCATTGCACAAGTAGGCATTTAATGGGAGTCTTGGTGTGTCCTTATGTGAAAATGAATGAATGGGTCATTATGTGAGGTAAATGAAGCAGTGTGACATTATGTCTAATGAAAGTGATGCATGTTTATTCTATGTCTATGATTTATGAAGTATGATGATTTATGTTTAAGGTTTATGAAGATTATGTAAATGATAAACGTTATTTGCCTAGTCTAAGGGTACCCTCAAGGAGCACTAAGGTGGAAGTAGTAGTATGGGATGCTATTTCCACATTGCACTAAGTGTAAATTGGGGTTGTCTTGCAGGATGGTTCTTATGTGAAGTTCCTAAATGCAAGTATGTTCCGCTAGTGCCCTTAGTATTTTTAAGTGATATGAAGAATTCTTATAGAATACTTAGGTGTGTACAAAAGAGATTGTATGGAGGTTTCTTCATGTCTTAGCTTAGTGAGACTTAGGATAACTTTAGATAGGGAAACTTTATGTGAATTGGGTTTACTGTAATGTGTCATCTTATGTTGAAATTATTGAAGTTTTACTTTATGTGTTAAATGATGATCTATTTGATATTTTGTGACTATATTCATAAAGGTTTTACTTAAATAGCATGAAAGCTTTATTTCAACAAAGATGTTCTCTTTGATATGTGTTTTTGCATAATGTCATTCTTAGTAAAATGTTTGTACTACCCCATACTTTTATATACTCTATAAGTATTGAAGGCATGTGAAGGTTCCTAGAAGGCAAAGCTTGTGAAGTCGACTCTATCAAGACTTGGTATGCCCTCATATATTCGAGCACATAGTCTATGTTTTCTTTAGTTTTAAGATTTGTATAAGACTTATTATGTATAAATTTCAATGTAAAGGGTCGTGACCGTATGATATTTAAGATGTGTCAATAAGTTGGCCTGTAACGATGAGACTTATTCGTTAGCATTTTATATAAGAAGTTTCTTATTTATATTATTGTGACAAGTTTTGTTTCCGTATAACTTTCATATCTTACATAATGAATGATAGCTTAGAGTCTTGTACAAGACCTTAAAGGGTCAAGTACACCGTGTGACGACTTAAAAGTGGTCCTTTACTCAAGGGTGTACTTGCGGGTCGTTACACTTACGAGCAAAAGCTATTATACAACGATCTACCTCAGGCTGCTAGCGCATCCTCAACTCGGCCAAAGGCATAAACCCTGAACGCCTAATGGATCCACTAGTCTACTCTGAAAAGGTTTCATCTAAAAAGTATGGACCTTTTCTACCAGTGGTGGCTACATTATTTATGGGGGCTATGAGTTGTCTGAACTCTCTCCCATATCAATGCTCAATAATACTTCCAAAATATGATGGATCTTATTATTTAAAAACATATTGATTTTGTGGTTTAGATATTAGTACTCAAAATACTTAGCTCAAGGCTAACTTTTGAATCGTAGTTTCCCTGTTTGCTTCTTTTAGAAGGCTATAGTTCTTTTCTAAAAACTAGTACTAAGGCTCCTTGGAAATCAAAGTTTCCTTACTAGTTAAATGTTAAAAACTTTCAACTCTCTTTGGGAATACTTAGTCTCCATATACTTTTGAAGAAAAGAACTTCATTTTACATTTTAATTGCTTGAATTTGAATCATAAAACAAAGTCAAAATGTTTAAGTAATTAAGACTCTTGAAAACCTTTACGGACTTTAATTTAACTTACTTGTTAGCTTTAAACTTAACTTCTTAACTTCCTTGACTTTGACCTTAACTTTCCTTGAATTGAATTATTGATTAAAGATTATGATTTGACTTCTTCAATGATTTCTAGGTGTTTAGAAATCATTTTGAAGTAATTAGAATCATTGAAGATGTTAATGTACCTTGGAATGACTTAAAAGGACTAATCTACGAATACTGGACGAAAAACGTCGGGTTGGGCATATTAGTGGTGCGTTGCGCCACCCTCAGTTGGTTGATGGTTTGTTCTGGAACACTGTTGGCGCACTGCGCCAGGCCCCTTCTTGACTGAGGCCAACTTCTGGCGCACTGCATGTGCGACGCGCCTGGCTTGCCCAAGGGCGTCTAACGGATTTCTCAACTCGTTTTCAAATCTCAAAATTCTTAAACCTCCATAGTTCAATTCCCAAACCCTTAGTATCATAAATACTATCAATACCCAACAAATCTAGATCAAAAACAACATTGAAAACTACTAATATACATCAACGGGTATTCAATAAACTCAACAAAAAGAGATTCGACAACATTTATCACGAACTCACTTCAAATCATATGATCAACTCCAAAACTACAAAACTGAAGTAAGATTTATGTGTGGATGAATTACTACAACACGAAAGATGTCACATACCTCAATAGGGATCATCCCCAACGAATTGCACTAGAATATATTGGCGATCTTGGTGAAATCTAGATCTTTCTCCCTTCTTCTTCTACTTTTTTTCTTTTCTCTCAAGCCCTAAGCGTGACAATACTTTTTCCTTTTCTCCCAAGCCCTCATCCGATATTGAAATCGGGCAAACTCGGCGCCGTTGGAAAGATCTTTCTGAGAGCTTTCTTACCATATAAAGAATTGACTCTAACTCATCTTGATCTAGATGTTATGGCCATTAAAAATGACAAAAACTCACTTTTCAAACATAGAAAATTTCTAGATTTTTCCCTTTCTTTTCAAAAGTAATTTTTTTTGTCTTCTTAGTTTATTCATAGATATAGATGTTACAAAACCTTATTTTCAATTAGCCGCCACAATCCTTTTCTTTGGTATGTTGATGACCTTCATGAGCTTAAAGTTGCCACTAGAATGACATTCTTAAATAAATTAGTGTTTGTAAGGATGTAAATGACGATAGGTTGAAACTTACAGCCTAGTAAGATTGAAAATTTTTATTTTTTCGAGGATATATACTTCAGTTAAATCATATATGTAAATTTTTATAAATTCTAAAAAATTCTTTGTTTAATTTTCAATATATGTGAATAATTCTACATCTCAGTTTGGTATTAGTCTTTATATGATAAAGTAAATAAAATGTTTTTTATTCTAGAGTTTTATAAAAAAGACTTCAGAATTATTGATTGTTGTATGTTTAGTCAATTCATAGATCTGTCTTGTTAAGTGTTGATGAATCATTCAATTATTACCGAATTAAATTCTATGATTGTTGCCATGGGTCGGCTAGATTAAAAGTATTTGCTCTATTGCTTTTCTAGGATTGAGTTTAAATCTTGATATATATACTGCAGTTTCAGCAAGAGCGAACCGAGGATGGGTTGTCATGATTTTGTAATTTTTTGACGAGGCATTGACCAGATTGTTTCATATAGTATATATCTTGTTTTTATTCATGAACATGAATTATTGTCAAAGAATCGAATCGACTCTTTCAATGTTTGAATTCAATTTGTTTCAGGAGGAAGAGGGTGATTCTCAACAGCAAATAGATTTATGCTTCTATGGAGGGAGGTATTTTAAGAAACCTAACATCTTTTGCCTGTACATTATTATTCATTATGATATATATGATTTAGTGTAAAGCTAGTATTAATTTAGTAGTATAATAATTACTTATAACAAATGGGTTCTTAATTAACTAAACTATATAAGATTAGACAATTCAAATTTCCAATACCTTTTATTAGTATCTTTAAATTTTCATTTTTCTCCTTATCAATTTTCTGTTTTCTTCAATATGTTTAATTCGTTTTCCAATATCAACTGCATGAAGAGCATCGCCGTGTAAACCCTTTTAATCTCCCATTCAAAACATAACATATATCTTCATCTTTATTTGGAATGAGTTTTTATATGTTTATATGAAATCATGTTCTTGGCATCATCGTAGGATGACCCATAATAATCACCGATCCAATTCAATGTTTGAAACTAGAATTGGAATAGTTAACCATGTTGTCAACACTAGTCGTCATCAAAGAAGTGAGACAAGACACCAACATAGATCCAACTTCATTAGTAATCACCTTTTAATGATTTTTATTTCATTTTACTTTGAAATTGATATGTTGGTCTTTGGGTCTCTAGTCTTATTAAAGAATTCAACAATAACTTTGTTTTTCTCAGTTTTCCTTCTTCATCACAAGGAATCAGAAAAAATATTGAATAAACTTTCGATGATCCTCTTGATAATCCCTTGTGATGAAGAGAGAGAATAGAGAGATAATGGTAAAGTTTAATCTTTCATTAATATGGGAGACCCCAAGAAATTATATTCTCCCAAATTTAAATGCATGAAAATCTAATAGTTGTTCACCATTCTATATTTGTGTCTCATCTCACTTTTTTTATTTCTGCTAGTGTGGATGCACATTTTATTTTGCTAATCCTCCTTTGTCCAAATTGAAACGGATCAGTTGGTTATGATTTATTCTATAAACAGGTAAAGAACTTGATTCCTTATACATATTATTTACTCATTGCAACATGAAAGGAAGAAATTTGTTATATTTCAGAATTAGAGAAAACATGTATAGACATTATTCTTCGTGCAAATAATATTTGAAATGGAACTGAATATACAAAATAAGATCACCAAAAGGACAAGCATAAAAAGGATCATTTAATGATACAAATGAAGTATTCAAGAAAAATTATTATCAAATTTAAATGAAGAAATTGTTGATATTAAACAAGATGAGAATTGAACGGTAAGTGAAGGATAGAGTAAAGCTGAAATAACTTGTAACTGAACAAGCAATAAATCAAGTATATAATCTAAAAATGATAAAGATACCGAATACTAAGCTAGCTAACTTCAACGAAAAAATTTATAGCATGCTTAAACTGAATATAATAGTGCAAATATAGTCAATGCAATAGAATCTAACTGATACGTGGGAGCTACCAATAATCGATAATAAAGCCACATGAGCTAAATGTGGAGTCTGATGTATACTCCCCATCGTGAGGACTCAATATACCTTGCCAGAGGTATAGAGGCATGACTGGCATGATCATTTAATGATGCCCTCAAAGGGGACTTAAACACTACATGGCTCGTAGTTTTCGGACTACATAGGTGACTGATCGTAGTCCAAATTTATACTATTGTACTCCCAATTGATTAAGTGACTAACAGAGTGTAACTAATTAATGTAATCCATTGGATAACTCAAAACAGACATGCCAACTAAGAATGCAACATTATTAAATTGATATATTCACATACTCAAAAATGAGGCATGTACATGTGAAATATTGATATATCTTACCTAGCATGTGTACTTAAAGAACTAAAGAAGTACATAGCTAGGATTAATGTAAGAAACCAAGTACAACATGATAATCTAATTTGAAACATTAAATTAACTTATCCATGATGATCTGCTAAGATTCTAGAAATCCTAGGTCTAGTTATAATAAGGGAATAAAGAATCTAAATGAATTGAAGGGACCTAACGAGCGAAAAAACTAATTAGTGAAATCCCAAATACCTAGTGACAAATTCCACGGTGAAATCTTTCGATTTTTGTGCTGGAACTAATGGAATCTTCATGAATTCTTGAACTAGGGTTCTTAATCTGTTTTATCCTCTTACGCTCAAATTTTTTATGTTTTGAAGAATGATTTGACTTAGGTAAGTTCTATTTATTTTTCTAGGCTAAAACTAACAAAAATAAGGTAGTTTAACGTCAAAATGATGTAGTTTAGGGGTACATCGAAATAGAAAAAGACCAAAAGATCCCTGACATAAAAGTTGTCGAGGGTCACAAACAGACGACACTGATGGACTTTCGATTGACTGATTGTCCATGCTGGTGAATCGTAAGTCGGGACAGGTAGGATGGACAAGGGATTTTGACCTACGGACATGGACCATGGGTCGTGGTTTGACTTACGGTCTGTGAGTCCAGCCATGGGTCAATACTTAGCCATATTAAGGGGATGGTTCTAGGAGGGGCACAACACGATCCGTGGATCGCCCTACGGTCCATGGGTGTCTACCGTAGGTTGCACCTTCAACCCCTGGAAATATGTAATTTGGTGTTCTATGATACGTTGTGTTACACATCCATTTTAAAATCACTGCTAAATCCCAATTCCCTCCAAGTTCTTCCACAAAATTTCGTTCTCAAGGAAATGAAGAAGAGCCTAGGTTTTCACTTTATGGTCTCCAATACTTTTGGGATTTGATCTCAAGGAATGTTAGTATACACATATATATTCCTTTTTTCCACAAGTCCCAAGAATTGATATTCAACAAGTTCAATTCTCAATTCAAAGTATATGTTTTCTTCAATTTTCAAGGGTTGTTCTAAATTATAATTCTATTAGTTGTTTTCTACCTTTTAATGCACGAAAAAATTTATTCACATGATTTATAGTTGAACCTAAATGAGGCAATGAATGATCCATGATTTCGTTTATGATAACCACATGGTGAATCTTTATAGGTATGAAAGATTAATTTCTTTAAATTATGCACGATTTTATGAAATTGATGTATATGACTTGATAATGCTTTTAAATGAAAGCATATTTAATGCCGATTTCATGGGATATTTCTTTGCATTAAGAGGATATTGAGATTGAGGCGCTCATGTTAGTAGATGTGAGGTCTAGTAGAAGTCTTCTAATCCTAAATATCTGCCCTCGTAGGATTTCATATCTAGTTGATCAACATAAGCTTAAAGTTTTTGGTCCTTACCTTGACAAGTACGACATAAGTTTTAGTTGTGTTATAGACATCGGATTCCATGTTTTAGCTTCCATGGTCTATGTTGGTTAACTTTAAACATCCTACAATGATGAACTGTTACCTACAAAGTATTGACCATTTTTTATGACTTGTGCTTTCTAACCCTTTATGTTATTTCTTAGATTGGTTCTTGGATATCATGACAAGTCCTTTCAGCATGATATACAATCATTTGTGAATTTCTATCATACTTACTACATTTATTGTATTAATGCATACTTGCGCCTACATTGTTTCTATAATATAGGGTCTGATGCACCTACATCACCTACTTTTTGCTAGTTGATCTCTTTTATCGACACAAATATTGGTATTTCTCATAGTTTGATGGCAAAGTCACTTTATAGCTCTTCCTTATTTAAATTTTCAGTATATTGTACGTGGTGTATGAGTTACATCCCAGGAAATTCATTTGACATATTAGACGACTTGTTAAGACTATGTCAGACTTCTGCTTTGTCAAATTCTTTTATGTTATGAAATGTTGATTTTGAAATATTTATTTATATTATCATATATAATGTATGGTAAATGTCTTGTAAAGGGTCTTTATGGGTCCTATAATCCATGGTACACCAAACATACACATTGTGCTATGACATCTCGCATGATAAAATTATGAAAATTTCATATAGGGAAGACAATTAATATCTATAATATGTGCATTTTTGGAGAACAATTTTTTTTTATTTTCTACACCTTAGGTTTGAAGAAAATATTTTTGTTCGACAGCCTTCATAATCAAAACTATCAATTAGAACTAAACATTGACTTGAGTCCTCCAATAAGGATAACTCTTAACCTAATAGCATGAAAAATATATGTAAAAGAGGTATGCACTCATACTTTGAATGTACTGATTATGTGACATATCCATGAAAGTATATAAAGTTGAACCTAATGAATCTAAGACGTCAAATTGACATGAAACTGGTACATTTAACCTAATGCTAGGCCAACTAATTAAACATCCAACAAATAATATTGACTGAGATAACTGAATATAAGATCACACAATAACAGAGATTCGATTAAAATAACCGGTGTAATATAAACATGATCCAACATGTACCCCAGCTCAAAGTACTTGGAAGGGATACAAAATTAGAAAACATGGATCTATTAAACTGGTGTCCAAAGTAGTAAGGTGTCAAGCCTAGACTAAAATATGATCCTCATAACCTATAGCGACACATAGTTCTAGGACTTAAGAATTACTATTAAAGGACTCAGCCTAAACTGATTGATAAGCTTTGATCTTATATCTACTCGATCCTATGCAATACTCCCAACAAAATTTATGCTGCTAAACTAAATAATATTTACATTTTCAATAGTTTATCAATACAGATACTAATAATCAAATAGTAGTCACTTTATGTGAAAGAATCTTCTGCATGTGGACTGAAAAGCTTAATATAAAAAAATCATAAATTGTTTATACTCTAACTGAAGTATAAAGTTTAAATGAGACAACTCCAAGCACATGAAATAT
This sequence comes from Solanum pennellii, assembly GCF_001406875.1. Lineage (NCBI taxonomy): Eukaryota > Viridiplantae > Streptophyta > Magnoliopsida > Solanales > Solanaceae > Solanum > Solanum pennellii. Next base: position 37,007,576 of record NC_028643.1, read on the forward strand.
CTGTATTATGAGGGTTCATAAAAATATACTTTAAGTAAAGGTATCTAAAAATAAGGAAAACATTTATTTATACACTATTCATGAGTAGGGATTGAAATAAAAAGACATTGCTCTTAGAAAAACTATTTATTTTTCATAGGATACCCATTAATGAAATCCATATACCTAGAATGATTAAACCCTGTCAAAATTCTTGAACAAATATTTAAAGAAGAAAAACCCTATGTTGAAGAAGAGTGTTGAAGAAATCATTTCTTGAACTTCTTAAAATAATATCTTCAAAATCTTTTGGTCAACGGTTAAAGATTTGTATCAACTATTCATGATTAGATGAAGGAATTTGTGTTGAAGAGCTTGAAATCCATGGAAAATCACTTTTGTTGATGTAAGAGGAATTGACCTAACCACTTGTAGGACTTGAAAGAATAGCAAAATGTGAGGAGAATTATACAAAAACTATTTTTGTTCATTTTTTAGTGGCCAACAGGCTTCTCAAAAATGCAAATCTGTCCAACAAATGTAGAAACATAATACCTCATTAGTTTTATTCCATCAGTGTGGCACTTGTGTTTCTCTAGTTCAAATACATTCAAAGCCAGCGAAATAGCAGCCTAGAACAAAACGCATGATAAAACTAAAAAGAGCGTAACTTTTTTCTCGGTTCTCAAATTGACAAGAGGTTGGTGATTGTTGGAAAGAAGATCAAATAGATAAACTCATTTGAAGTTTACCCATGTAAAATTTGGTATTGAAACTCAATAGGTAAGTTAAGAAAGATTTCAACTCAACTTTGTTGTAGAGAATTCGTATGACCTTAATTAATCTCCAAAATACATACACAATAGGAATTGCTCTCAACACAATGTGAAATTAGATATCACTCCATACAGACCTATATGCATATGAAGAATGATTAAGATATTTTACTTTTACTTTTAAGCTTGTTACACATAACCAATTGTCAAAGTTTGTTAAGTCAAATGAATTATTTTGTCTTTATAAAAAAAAAAACAGAAAAAGTTAATCAATAAGTACCATAGTCACTTATATTTTTTTTTAATTTCGTTCAATTTTTTAAACAATATGGAAAGTGATATCTTCAACGACTTTATTATTAAAGATGAAATTTTTGTTCTTAACAAAAATAGTATTAGTATCCAGCTAATTTTTAATCCAAAACCTCCTTTTTGACCTACTACCATATTTGTAAAACCTCTTTATCTACTAAATAAGTATTTGAAAATTCCTTTGTATACAAAATAAATCTTTTTATCTATAAAAAATGATAAATATTCTTAGTAGAGAGAGTTTAGATTAAAGAGAATGAGAATAATAGGTTGTACAACTGCAAGTCGTGGCGAGATATAGGGATGGCGTTGATTATTTAACAACCTTAGTTGAAATAGTCCATTGTAAATAGCTTGTATACAATCCATTTGCATTCAACGTATTTAAAAACCCTCATGATCTCCATTTAAGAGAACTAAGGAAACCACTTTGTCTCCAACATTAGAACAATAGAAAATGAATAGAAAATAATGAAAAAAGATAATAAGAAATCAAAATCCATGAGAATAAATTAACGTGACATTGTTTCTTTGTTTCATATGATTTGACTATGATAACTATATCTACATAGTCATAAATTCTCACATGAGAATAAATTCAATTAGTGCATTAACAATATTTCACATCCCAAACTACCCTCTAGACGTGATTGCAGCTGCTAAAACTACCTACTAACACAACCTGTCATGCGTACCAAATATTCATACACTTACAAAATTATTTAAGCACAAATCCAAAATATGTGTAACTATAAAACTCATCAATACACATTTATAAGGATTATAAAAATAAACCACATATTGATTAGGGCAAAGAAAAGATTACTGAATAACAAATCACTAGCCCAAATCTAACAATAAGACCAGATTGAATCTATGGAGTTACATGAGTTCAACTATCAGTAATGCAAACCTCAAGAAAAAAAGTCAGTAGCTATAAATAGATTCAAATGAAGCACTAGCCTCCACGAAAAATGTGTAGGATCACCTCACTAAGAGAATCCACGTGAATGAACTCTTCAACTACTAGTTCACCCTTTGTAATGGTATTTGCATAAAAATGTAATGGTGTCGCCATAAAAATGCATGTAAGGAGTGAGGTTGTATGCAAAGAAAACCAGTTAGTTCCTCCACCGCTACATTAATAGCCATGGAACAAGTGTTAGAAAATATATTGTCACAACAAACACATGATGAGATGCACAAGAATTGGCTCCATAATAGAATGATCAATAAGCCAAAACAAATGTGTTAAAAGGACATCGAATGTCTCGAGCTTAATCCACAAAATAGCTTGTCATAAATGAGAATAAAGGAGATAAGCCAAGCACCCCACAAGTCTAAAACAACATATATAATGAACCAAGGTATACTATGACAACATTTACAAGGCCTTTGACATATTACTACATCATTTGTATGCCCCACTCATATTACGACAATTAATATGTTCCTAATAACTATATCACAAAACTGAAGTTAGGATATCAAACATCATACTACATATCACATAAAAAAACATATATGGTATTTATCTGAATATAACATATTTACTGCTAATCAAAGACCACTATTTTTTAAAGCACATTCTTGTCCAAACATATGGAAGAGAAAGATAACATATATTTGTAAATAAGAAGTAGTAAATCTTAAAGTCGCTCTTCAATGGCTTCAATATATCAAAAATATTCATTAACTATATATAGTAAATGCTCTAGTCTGGGTCAAACCAGAATATCTAAAACCTTCAAGTTTTAAGCTCAGCCTCAATTTCTCATGCCTTAATCCCTATAAAAAAAGAAGAAATCTTATCAATTCCCCACCTAAATTTTCACTTATATTCTACAAAGGTAATGTTAGTACTCAAAGAATAAAAAGTAATTCAAGGTGTCTTCGTAACTAAAAGAATAACCCCCCTAAAGTAGTAGCTTAAAAATCAGTCTACAAATTCTAAATAGTTTCTATGATGCAAACCTTAGACCTAAGTTCTCATTATATAGAGTGCTCAATTAAATCTTACCACTCCACTCTCAGTTAATTGGACGAAAAACTTGGAATTGTATAGCAATATTTTCCATTATCTTCTCTTTATACAAAAATATATTACTACATCTTTGGCTCTTTAGAAAGACTTAACTGCAGTACTTCCCCGACAAAAAATTCCCTACAGATATATTTGAGTTTTAAGCTACCAAGGGCACACAGTAAAAAATAGTTCAATACCTGCGACTAATCTCTCCAAAAAAATGAAACGGTCATTTAGCATATGTCTATAATATCTTACAAAATCTACTCAATTTCTTCTTTCCTCCTGAAAATAGAATCAAAAGGAATAATTTTCCCTAAAATTCTACTCCTTTCTATAACTAAGGCAAGAGGAATAAAAAAAAGGATGATGTTCCTTCCGTTACATTTTAATACTATAATAATTATTGGTTAAATTATTCAGTAACACATTACTAAAAAAGAGTTACTACAAATGTTTTCAAAGCCAGGCAATTTAATACATACTATTTGTGAAATATATCTGCTATAAATAAAGTCTCCTAAATATGCAGAGAAGGTAATTTTCACAAAAGAAAGACGAGATAAATGAAGTTTCATAAATTTTCAGATAGTGCGACCAATATTGGGAAGAGTTTTACATTATATGGATGATGTGTACGGGGGTTGAGGGAACAATGAAGGACAAGAAGGTTTAGAGTGATGCTATCAAAATCCCCACCCTTTAACTTATTTTTATAAAGGTATATTTCAATATACATTTTGTAAACATTTGGTGTATGAAAATATTCGATCCAAATAATTTATTTTCTTTTGAGGGAATCTTTTGATGATGTTATTTTGTGAACCTTCACAATGTTTTTGTTAAGAAATTTAAAGTTTAAATACATTAAATTTTAATATAGAATAAGAAAATATTAGAAAATTACAAAAACTATATATGTCTAATACATTAATAATTACTTGGTACCTACAGTTCTGTAACGACACATTTGGTTTTTTGAGTACTAGAGTTTTCTATTCATAAAAGACTCTTTCAATTGATTCTAAATTGACATTTTTGACTATTTGTAACTATAAGCATATAAGTAGGTGGGTAATTTTAATAATTGATATAGTAGGTGGTTGAATAAAATAACATTAAAATTAATAGTGAGTCACTTTTATAATTTTTATAATTGATTATATAATAATTACGATAAAAAAATTGTTAAAAGAAAGAAGATGGAAAAGCAGGCGAGAGAACATATGTCGTGGCGTCTTAAGAAGAGACAAACTTAGGTAACGTTCAATTGTCTTTAATAAAATATAAGGGGATTATAGTTACAATTAGGATGTGCATGCTTATTGGTAGGATGAAAAGTATTTATCACTGTTTCTTCAAGTATTAGTATTCCACACGTGATTTGCAATAGATATATATATATTGGAGACAAATTTAAATAGTTAATACAGAATACAAGTTAAATATTATTTGTCACGACCCAAAACGGGCCGCGAGTGGCACCCACACTTATCCTACTATGTGAGCGAACCAACCAATCTATACCCCAACATTCCAACCATAAATAACAAAATNAAATACAAGTAGGGGTCAGTACAAGGCACAAGTACTGAGTAGATATCATCGGCCAACTCAAAATAGAAAACAATATATTTCAGATAATAACATAAAATCAACTAATATTCTTAACAGGTGACAACAACATTTACCATAACCCTTGGCCACAACACCAAGCACATTTATGAGGACTCAAGCCTCCACATCGTACTCATTTGGGAAACAGGTTCTTTAGATTGATTATATTAACATATTTCAAGATTCATTCTCTTTACTATCCTGGTGTCGGAACGTGACACTCCGATCCACTACTATCCTGGTGTCGGAACGTGACACTCCGATCCACCTACTATCCTGGTGTCGGAACGTGACACTCCGATCCACTACTATCCTGGTGTCGGAACGTGACACTCCGATCCACTACTATCCTGGTGTCGGAACGTGACACTCCGATCCACTACTATCCTGGTGTCGGAACGTGACACTCCGATCCACTACTATCCTGGTGTCGGAACGTGACACTCCGATCCACTACTATCCTGGTGTCGGAACGTGACACCCGATCCACTACTATCCTGGTGTCGGAATATGACACCCGATCCATTACTATCCTGGTGTCGAAACGTGACACTCCGATCCCCTAATACTACTTGTCGGTTCGTGACACCCGAACCCATTAACCTCATTCTTTTAGTTCATCAAGTCTTCTTTTATACCAAGACATCATCATTAACAAAGAGGTTTTAAGGTTTAAGATTCAACAGCCTCATCATGCTAATTCATTACAATTATATAATCACATCATGCATGCACACAATTAAGCATATAGGAGACTTTACAATACTACCCAATACATATCATTTGCTATTAAGAGTTTACTATGAAATAGCATAAACCATAACCTACCTCCACCGAAGAATTGTGATCAAGCAATCCACTTTCCCAAAGATGCGTTCTTCCTCTCTCTCGATCGATCGTTCCTCTCTTTTCCCTCTGTTCTTTCTATTTTTCTTATTATAAACCCTTCTTCTTTTACCCTAATTAGCATATAATTAAGTATAAAAGATGATAAAATACCCCACTTTTTATTTCAAGGTCATCTCCTTTAACCCCCAAGTAATTGAATTATTAATATTAACCCACTAACTTTATAATTTTAAGCATGAATAGTCCAAAACGCCCCTTTAAACACTTTAGCAGACTTCCGACCCGAGTGGGCTTACGGAGACTGTGACGGTCCGTCCTGCAGGTCCGTCACAAAGTTTAGAGAGTTAATTCTGTGGAAGGATTTGTGACGGTCCGTCGATCCCTCAACGGTCCGTCCTGCCATTTCGTCGTTAAGTTCAGAGAGTCGATCTCAGTACCTAAATTTTCATAATCTAAGTGTTTTAGAACGAGACCCCCTCGACGGTCCGTCGTGCCCATGATGGTCCGTCGTGGGATCCGTCGATCCAGACAGTTATTGCCAGAATAAACTCTACTGCTCAAAACGACTAAACAGGTCGTTACAATAGATACCAATTTACCCATCGTTCGTCCTCGAACGATCACAAGAAGAAAAACAAGGGCGAAAAGGAGTACCTGAATCTGTAAACAGGTGTGGGTATCTTTCTTGCATATCAGCCTCCTTCTCCCAAGTGGACTCTTCAACTGGTCGATTCTTCCATTGAACTTTGATGGATGCAATCTCCCTTGATCTCAACTTGCGAATTTCTCTATCTAGAATGGCAACAGGCTCCTCCTCATAAGACAAATTCTCATCAAGCAGAACTGAATCCCAACGAATGATGTAGTTTCCATCCCCATGGTATCTTTTCAACATAGACACATGAAATACCGGATGCACTCCTGACAGTCCTGGAGGCAAGGCTAATTCATAAGCCACCTCCCCTACTCGCTTAAGTACTTCAAATGGTCCAATATACCTTGGGCTTAGCTTACCTCTTTTACCAAACCGCATCACTCCTTTCATGGGCGAAACCTTCAGCAAGACTTGCTCACCCTCCATGAACTCCAAGTCCCTAACCTTTCGATCTGCATATTCCTTTTGCCTACTTTGCGCCGCTAAAAGCTTTTCTTGAATAGATTTCACCTTCTCTAATGAATCCCTCAAAAGGTCAGTACCCCAAGGTCTAACCTCAAATGCATCAAACCAACCAATGGGAGACCTACATCTCCTCCCATACAATGCTTCGAAAGGAGCCATATCAATACTTGAGTGATAGCTATTATTGTATGAAAACTCCGCTAAGGGTAAGAAGTTATCCCAATGACCACCGAATTCTATCACACATGCACGAAGCATATCTTCCAATACCTGAATCGTTCGCTCAGACTGTCCATCGGTCTGAGGGTGAAATGCAGTACTAAGGTCCAACCTAGTACCTAATTCCGCATGCAATGTTCTCCAAAACTTAGAAGTAAACTGCGTACCTCTATCTGATATGATGGACAGTGGAACTCCATGCAATCGAACAATCTCTGAGATATAAAGTTTGGCTAACTTCTCTGCAGTGTAAGTCACCTTGACCGGAATGAAGTGAGCAGACTTAGTTAATCTATCCACAATTACCCAAATAGAATCAAACTTACCCAATGTCTTTGGAAGACCAACCACGAAGTCCATTGCAATCCTCTCCCACTTCCATTCAGGAATGGGCATTCTCTGAAGTGTTCCTCCGGGCCTCTGGTGTTCATACTTTACTTGCTGACAATTTGGACATTTGGCAACAAAATCAACAATGTCGCGCTTCATTCTACTCCACCAAAAGTGTTGCTTTAGGTCACGATACATCTTGGTTGCACCAGGGTGTATAGAATACCTTGAACTATGAGCCTCTGTCAGAATAGTGTTGATCAAATCATCAACACGGGGTACACATACCCTTCCCTTGATTCTCAAAACACCTTCCTCATCGATTGTTGCTTCTTTAGCCTCTCCTCGCAACACTTTATCTCGGATCCGGATCAATTTCTCATCATTAAACTGTTTTCCCTTGATCTTGTCAAGAAAAGAAGATCTCGCCTCCACACTGGCCAAAAATCCTCCCTTCTCATTTACTTCTAACCTCATAAGGTCATTAGCCAGAGTCTGAACCTCTCTAGCCAATGGGCGTCTAGAAGCTTGTAAGTGAGCTAGACTACCCATGCTCCCTGCTTTTCTACTTAAGGCGTCTGCCACCACATTAGCCTTTCCTGGGTGATACAAGATGGTGACATCGTAATCCTTCAGTAGTTCCATCCATCTCCTCTGTCTCAAATTCAAATCTTTCTGAGTAAAGACATACTGTAGGCTACGATGATCCGTATAGACTTCACACTTAACCCCATATAGATAGTGTCTCCATTGCTTTAATGCAAACACTACCGCAGCCAACTCCAAATCGTGGGTCGGATAATTACGTTCATGCACCTTTAATTGCCTCGAAGCATAAGCAATTACATTCTTCTCTTGCATTAGCACTGCACCCAAACCAGAATAGGATGCATCACAATACACAATGAAGTTCTTACCCTCTACTGGCAAGGTAAGGATAGGTGCGGTAGTCAGCAAGGTCTTGAGTTTCTGAAAGCTTTCCTCACATTCATCCGACCATACAAATGGAACATTCTGCTTAGTCAAGTTCGTCAATTGGGAAGCAATAGAAGAGAATCCCTTGACAAATCGACGGTAGTAACTGGCTAAACCAACAAAGCTTCTTATTTCTGACACATTAGTAGGTCTTACCCAATTCTTCACTACTTCGATCTTAGAAGGATCCACCATCACTCCATCCTTAGAAACCACGTGCCCCAAGAAGGACACTGAATCTAGCCAAAACTCACACTTGGAGAATTTGGCATAAAGCTTTTTCTCCCTCAACATTTCCAACACAATTCTCAAATGCTCCTCATGTTCCTTCTTACTCTTGGAGTATATCAGTATATCATCAATAAATACGATCACAAAGAGATCCAGATATGGCTTAAAAATCCCGTTCATCAAGCTCATGAAAGCAGCAGGGGCATTCGTTAGTCCAAAGGACATTACCAAGAATTCATAATGCCCATACCTGGTTCGAAAAGCAGTCTTTGGCACATCTGCTGCCCGTATTTTCAATTGATGATAACCAGACCTCAAGTCAATCTTAGAGAAGACACAAGCACCTTGTAACTGATCGAACAAATCATCAATGCGAGGAAGAGGATACCTGTTCTTAACAGTTACTTTATTTAGTTGCCGGTAATCTATGCACATCCGAAGACTCCCATCTTTCTTCTTCACAAACAAAACAGGAGCACCCCAAGGGGATGCACTCGGTCTAATAAAGCCTTTCCCTAACAATTCTTGAAGTTGGGCTTTTAACTCCCTTAACTCTGCTGGAGCCATTCTATAAGGGGGTATGGAAATGGGACGAGTACCCGGCTCCAAATCAATGCAAAAGTCAATATCCCTGTCCGGTGGCATACCAGGAAGGTCTGCAGGGAACACATCCAGAAACTCACGAACTACCGAAACCGACTCAATCGAAGGTACTTGGGTAGTATCATCCCTGAGGTGTGCCAAGAACGCTAAACACCCTTTACTAACCATTTTCTTAGCACGAAGAAAGGAGATGATACGAACTGGAGTGGAAGTGTAGTCACCCTCCCACACTAACGGATCTGTCCCAGGCTTGGCCAACGTTACAGTTTTAGCATTACAATCTAAGATTGCAAAATTTGGAGAAAGCCAAGTCATACCCAGAATTACATCGAAATCAACCATTTCTAAGATAACCAAGTCTACATGAGTATTGCTCCCCACAAAAGTCACCAGACAAGACCTATATACCTTTTCAACTATCACAGACTCACCCACCGGAGTAGAAACACGAATAGGCATGTCAAGCAATTCACAATGTAAATTAAGACCGGTAGCAAATGAGGAAGATACATATGAAAATGTGGAGCCAGGATCAAATAATACAGAAGCCATGCAATCACAAACCAAAAGATTACCTGTGATAACAGCATCTGATGTCTCCGCTTCAGACCGCCCAGGGAAAGCGTAACAATGGGCCCTATCACCTGTCTGCCCGTTGCCCCTACCATGTGGTGTTGTAGTAGCTCCAATTTGTCCATCACCCCGGCCGTTTTGGTGACCACCATTACCTCGGCCACCACGTCCTCCAGAATAACGGCCTCTACCATGACCACCTCTACCTCTAGCTATTGGGGGTCTATAACTCTGTTTTGGACAATTCCTCCTAATATGTCCAGTCTCCCCACATCCATAACATTCTCTGGGGTCTAGCATAGGTCTCTGTGAGAATGACGAGGTCTGGGAATAACCTCCAACCTCAGAGAAATGTTGACCGGTCTGAGGTGGACCCCCAACTACAGTCTGTAGTGAAGACTGAATTGGTCGGACTGAGTAACCTCCTGAACCCTGTCCTCTAGAGTAAGAACCATTAAACTCACCTCCCTTTCGAAACCTTTTAGATGTCGATGCCATGGTGAAGTCGTCTGGCTTCACTCCCTCCACCTCTATCACGAAGTCTACCACTTCTTGGAAGGATTTCGCTGTAGCCGCTACCTGTAAGGCTGAAATCCGCAAATCTGACCTCAACCCTTTCACAAAACGGCGAATCCGCTCTTGTGAACTGAAGCAAAGCTGGGTGGCATACCTAGATAATGCACGAAACTTAGCCTCATACGCAGTGACCGTCATTCTGCCTTGCTCTAGGCTCAAGAACTCATCTCTCCTCCTATCCCTCAAGGTCCGGGGGATATACTTCTCCATAAATAAGCTAGAGAATGACGCCCAAGTCATAGGTGGTGCCTGTGCGGGTTGACACTCAACATGTGACCGCCACCACATTTTGGCATTCCCCTGAAACTGATAGGTTACAAACTCAACGCCAAATCGTTCCACTATGCCCATTTTATGTAGTAACTCATGACAATCAACCAGAAAATCGTAGGCATCCTCAGATTCAGCACCCTTGAAGACTGGAGGTTTCAATTTCAAGAACTTACTGAAAAGTTCATGCTGATCGCTTGTCATTATAGGCCCTGTAGTCAAACGAGGAAACGTGCCTATTTCCAATGCAGCATCCATGCGGGGAGCAACAGCAGCAGCCTGTTGTACTTCCGGAACCTGAGGTGCTGGTGCAGAAAACACTGGAGGTGTCTGGCCATGATCAGATAAACCGCTAAGATAAGCAAGAACCTGATTAATCATCTCTAGGGTAGGTTGGGGTGGTAATTCCTCATTCTGCACTTGCTCATTTTCCCCTTCCTCACCCTCTCTTACTACTTCCTCAGTCGGTGGAGGAGTCACCGCCCTAGTACTAGATGGGCCAGGTGCTTGTCCTCTTCCTCTAGAGGACGTCCTCCCGCGACCTCTACCACGGCCTCTTGCCACTACTCCTCTTCGAGCTACAGCCCCAGTGGCTAGCTCAGACGCATCCTGTCTTGCCGGTGTTGGTGTTTGCGCAGCTGTTGCTCTAGTTCTAACCATCTGCGAAATAGAGTGAAGATGGTCAGAGACCAATTTGTATCACCTAGATACCAATTGGATCCAAGTAATAGCACGAAAGAAAGAAAGAATGGAATTTTCCTAAAGTCCTATAGCCTCTCAAAGAAAAGTAAAGGCGTCCCCCTACCGTTCCTTAAGACTCTACTAGACTCGTTCTTGTGTGATGAGACCAACGAACCTAATGCTCTGATACCAAGTTTGTCACGACCCAAAACGGGCCGCGAGTGGCACCCACACTTATCCTACTATGTGAGCGAACCAACCAATCTATACCCCAACATTCCAACCATAAATAATAAAATAAAATGCGGAAGACTTAAAACTCATTAATGAAAATGGATTAAATAACTTCTAAAACTCAATGCTTATTGTTCCCAAAAACTGGAAGTAATCACCACAAGAACATCTATCCTCAAATTACTAAATCTAAGAATATCTAGGAAGCTAAAATAAATAAAACAGCTAGTCCATGCCGGAACTTCAAGGCATCAAGACATGAAGAAGAAGATCCAGTCCAAGCTAGAAGCATTAGCTCACCCTGAGATCCGACGTGATGAAGAATGGCTAGAGTTGCGGTTGAGTTGAAGACGATGGCACGTTTGCTGCACTCCACAAATAACAAAGAAGAAAATTACATGTAGGGGTCAGTACAAAACACAAGTACTGAGTAGGTATCATCGGCCAACTAAAAATAGAAAGCAATATGTTTCAGATAATAACATAAAATCAACTAATATTCTTAACATGTGACAACAACATTTACCATAACCCTTGGCCACAACACCAACNTCAACTAATATTCTTAACATGTGACAACAACATTTACCATAACCCTTGGCCACAACACCAAGCACATTTATGAGGACTCAAGCCTCAACATCGTACTCATTTGGGAAACAGGTTCTTTAGATTGATTATATTAACATATTTCAAGATTCATTCTCTCTACTATCCTGGTGTCGGAACGTGACACCCGATCCACTACTATCCTGGTGTCGGAACGTGACACCCGATCCACTACTATCCTGGAGTCGGAACGTGACACCCGATCCACTACTATCCTGGAGTCGGAACGTGACACCCGATCCACTACTATCCTGGAGTCGGAACGTGACACCCGATCCACTACTATCCTGGAGTCGGAACGTGACACCCGATCCACTACTATCCTGGAGTCGGAACGTGACACCCGATCCACTACTATCCTGGAGTCGGAACGTGACACCCGATCCACTACTATCCTGGAGTCGGAACGTGACACCCGATCCACTACTATCCTGGAGTCGGAACGTGACACCCGATCCACTACTATCCTGGAGTCGGAACGTGACACCCGATCCACTACTATCCTGGAGTCGGAACGTGACACCCGATCCACTACTATCCTGGAGTCGGAACGTGACACCCGATCCACTACTATCCTGGAGTCGGAACGTGACACCCGATCCACTACTATCCTGGAGTCGGAACGTGACACCCGATCCACTACTATCCTGGAGTCGGAACGTGACACCCGATCCACTACTATCCTGGAGTCGGAACGTGACACCCGATCCACTACTATCCTGGAGTCGGAACGTGACACCCGATCCACTACTATCCTGGAGTCGGAACGTGACACCCGATCCACTACTATCCTGGAGTCGGAACGTGACACCCGATCCACTACTATCCTGGAGTCGGAACGTGACACCCGATCCACTACTATCCTGGAGTCGGAACGTGACACCCGATCCACTACTATCCTGGAGTCGGAACGTGACACCCGATCCACTACTATCCTGGAGTCGGAACGTGACACCCGATCCACTACTATCCTGGAGTCGGAACGTGACACCCGATCCACTACTATCCTGGAGTCGGAACGTGACACCCGATCCACTACTATCCTGGAGTCGGAACGTGACACCCGATCCACTACTATCCTGGAGTCGGAACGTGACACCCGATCCACTACTATCCTGGAGTCGGAACGTGACACCCGATCCACTACTATCCTGGAGTCGGAACGTGACACCCGATCCACTACTATCCTGGAGTCGGAACGTGACACCCGATCCACTACTATCCTGGAGTCGGAACGTGACACCCGATCCACTACTATCCTGGAGTCGGAACGTGACACCCGATCCACTACTATCCTGGAGTCGGAACGTGACACCCGATCCACTACTATCCTGGAGTCGGAACGTGACACCCGATCCACTACTATCCTGGAGTCGGAACGTGACACCCGATCCACTACTATCCTGGAGTCGGAACGTGACACCCGATCCACTACTATCCTGGAGTCGGAACGTGACACCCGATCCACTACTATCCTGGAGTCGGAACGTGACACCCGATCCACTACTATCCTGGAGTCGGAACGTGACACCCGATCCACTACTATCCTGGAGTCGGAACGTGACACCCGATCCACTACTATCCTGGAGTCGGAACGTGACACCCGATCCACTACTATCCTGGAGTCGGAACGTGACACCCGATCCACTACTATCCTGGAGTCGGAACGTGACACCCGATCCACTACTATCCTGGAGTCGGAACGTGACACCCGATCCACTACTATCCTGGAGTCGGAACGTGACACCCGATCCACTACTATCCTGGAGTCGGAACGTGACACCCGATCCACTACTATCCTGGAGTCGGAACGTGACACCCGATCCACTACTATCCTGGAGTCGGAACGTGACACCCGATCCACTACTATCCTGGAGTCGGAACGTGACACCCGATCCACTACTATCCTGGAGTCGGAACGTGACACCCGATCCACTACTATCCTGGAGTCGGAACGTGACACCCGATCCACTACTATCCTGGAGTCGGAACGTGACACCCGATCCACTACTATCCTGGAGTCGGAACGTGACACCCGATCCACTACTATCCTGGAGTCGGAACGTGACACCCGATCCACTACTATCCTGGAGTCGGAACGTGACACCCGATCCACTACTATCCTGGAGTCGGAACGTGACACCCGATCCACTACTATCCTGGAGTCGGAACGTGACACCCGATCCACTACTATCCTGGAGTCGGAACGTGACACCCGATCCATTACTATCCTGGTGTCGGAACGTGACACCCGATCCACTACTATCCTGGAGTCGGAACGTGACACCCGATCAACTACTATCCTGGTGTCGGAACGTGACACCCGATCCATTACTATCCTGGTGTCGAAACGTGACACTCCGATCCCCTAATACTACATGTCGGTTCGTGACACCTGAACCCATTAACCTCATTCTTTTAGTTCATAAAGTCTTCTTTTATACCAAGACATCATCATTAACAAAGAGGTTTTAAGGTTTAAGATTCAACAGCCTCATCATGCTAATTCATTCCAATTATATAATCACATCATGCATGCACACAATTAAGCATATAGGAGACGTTACAATACTACCCAATACATATCATTCGCAATTAAGAGTTTATTATGAAATAGCATAAACCATAACCTCCCTCCACCGAAGAATTGTGATCAAGCAATCCACTTTCCCAAAGCTGCGTTCTTCCTCTCTCTCGATCGATCGTTCCTCTCTTTTCTCTCTGTTCTTTCTATTTTTCTTATTCAAAACCCTTCTTCTTTTACCCTAATTAGCATATAATTAAGTATAAAAGATGATAAAATACCCCACTTTTTATTTCAAGGTCATCTCCTTTAACCCCCAAGTAATTGAATTAGTAATATTAACCCACTAACTTTATAATTTTAAGCATGAATAGTCCAAAACGGCCCTTTAAAAACTTTAGCAGACTTCCGACCCGAGTGGGCTTACGGAGACTGTGACGGTCCGTCACTACTATGACGGTCCGTCCTGCAGGTCCGTCACAAAGTTCAGAGAGTTAATTCTGTGGAAGGATTTGTGACGGTCCGTCGAGCCCTCAACGGTCCGTCCTGCCATTTCGTCGTGAAGTTCAGAGAGTCGATCTCAGTACCCAAATTTTCAGAATCTAAGTGTTTTGGAACGAGACCCCCTCGACAGTCCGTCGTGCCCATGACGGTCCGTCGTGGGATCCGTCGATCCAGACAGTTATTGCCAGAATAAACTCTACTGCTCAAAACGACTAAACAGGTCGTTACATTATTATATTGAAGAAGTAAAAGTGGATTGCTGAAAATGAGTAATTAAGGACTTTAATGTTGAAATTGATAATGTTACAAAATAGTAAGTAAGGTTTGTTTTTTTGATATCATTTTTATTTTGAAGAGAAAAGTATGATTTGGGAATTGATAGCCATAAATGATATTAAAAATTGTCTTTTTAATAGTCAACTACTAGAAACTATATATGGAACAAAAAACACAAGTAGGGGTCAGTAGGGGTAACATATGTTGAGTAGGTATCATCAATCAACCCAAAATATAACCTAAAATTCAATGAATAATAGTATGAACTCAGCTATGACACTTAACAGGTTGTAAGCAACAAACAACATGAATAAGTGACCACACAATCAATCATAATATCAAGCACACACATGAGGACTCATGCCTCCACGCCATGCTCATTTGGGAAATGGGTTCTTTGACATTGAGTACATTAAGTTAATTCAATATCTTCTTCTTTTGATGTTATTGTGTCAGAACGTGAAACTTCGATCCAAGAATACTGTGTCAGAAAATGACTCTCAGATCCAAGAATACCGTGTCGGAACGTAACATTCCGATCCTCTTATACCGTTTAGGAACGTGACACCCTGATAAAATTATACCATGTCAGAACTGACACTCCTATCGAATTATACCGTATTGAAACGTGACATTTAGATCAAATAATACCATTAATTCATCATTGATTATCATTACTTTTCAATTCGTTAATAATATTTCCTCAAGCATTGATTATATATGTAGACACTTGTTCATGTTGTTTATTGCTTACCACATGTTAAGTGTCATAGTTAAGTTCATACTATTATTCATCATATATTAGTTTCTATTTTGGGTTTGCCGATGATACCTACTCAATACATGTTGCCCCGTACGGAACCCTATTTGTGTTTTTTTTGTTTTTCCTTTGTGGAGTACACAAGTGTATCAATGAAATCGATTTGCCTTCAACTCTTGCAAGTCTCCAGCATATCAGGTTCCACGATGATTTATTTATTCAAGCTCGTGTGGATTCTCTTGGTCATGACATGATGTCCTTTGTTTCGGACATAAACTATTAATAGTCCCAGTACCCAAATTTCAAGAAGTTTAAGTATTATGGAACGGAGACCCTCGACGGACCGTCGTGCTTGGAACGGTCCGGCATACCTGCTATTAAGGGTAATGAAGAAAGCAACAGAAGATTTATGAAGAATGGGACGACGGAGGCCATGATGGCCCGTCGTGACCCCGACGGTCCGTCACAAGGTTTGTCGACCCAGTCGCGTTTTGAGAGATTTTCAGTAATTAGAATCCTTATTTTATTAGGTTTTGTTTTTATTATAAATAGTTCGAAAAACCTCGTTTTTGGGTTAGACTCTTTGCTATTAGACTCTTGGATAGTAGACTTTTTGATAGTTTTTAGTTCTCTTGTTCAAGTATTGAAGGATTAATTTCAGTAATTGATACACTTTTTTTGGAATTGATTGTTGGTTCTTTTGTTGATTAATCAAGTAAATTTCTGGATTTTATTCTTTCTCATTAAAGTAAGTGCATGAATTCTTATATTAAAGATATGAATAGTGTTATTATGACCATGGGCAACTAAACTCCATAACTAGGGTTGTGGGAGCAATGAGTGAATAATTAGTTAAAAAATAACTAAAATAGCAATTCTAGAATAGTTTCTTGCATGTATTGGTAATTCTTTCGTTTAGAAGTCTTTTTTAACGGATGGCCAACGTTAGAACTCGCTTTAATGCTACTTGCAAGACCAAGGAGGTAGATAATAGGAAAAGAATTATCAACATAGATTTAGTGTACACTATCTAATAGGCTAGTGTCGACTGGTACCAGGTAATAACTTAGTCAAATATCGAATACAATGCTTAATATTAGGTAAAGGTAAGGGTTAATATAGATAACACACGTAGCCTGACCAAGGTGCGGAGTGAAATATTCTAGAAGTCAGACCAAAGATTTAGAGATACATAACTTATCACTTTACATGCAAGATACTAGGAAAGAATTGTTATAGTTAGAATTATCAAGTTAGGAACCTGTGGGGAACACTTAAGCCCTAGTTACTTTTATTAATTGATTAATCTCTAAGATTTGAATCTGTTAGTTGTTTATTTTAATCTAGTTATTTACTTTCTTTGATTTAGAATAAAAACCCCCTTTACTATCTTTTGTTTTCTAGGAAAATAATTGACTCAATAATAGTAATAATAGAATAAAGTTAAGTCTGAACTATTTTCCTCGCAGGAACGATCCCAACCTCATTAGTTGGGTTCTTTACTTGATATGCCGCTTTACTTCTTATTTGAGAAGCAAGTTTGAGCGTATCAAGGGGTGCAGTAGGCTTCCCACATACTATCATCATGGTCTGTGGGTGGCAACCGTGGGTTGCACCTACATCCCTTGGAACCTATAATATTGGTGTTCTAGCATACATTGTGTTACACACCCATTCTAAAATCATTCTCCTTAATCCATATTCCCTCCAAGTTCTTCCCCCACATTTCTTTCTCAAGGAAAGGAATAAGATCCTATGTCTCCAATTTACTCTATCTTTTGGGATTTGATCTCAAGAAATTTTAATATTCACTTGTGGATTCCTTTCTTCCAGTGGGTCCCAAGAACTGATATTCTACAAGTTCAATTCTCAATTCAAAGTATAGGTTTTATTATATTTTCAAGGGTTCTTCTAAATTATGATTCTTTTACTAGTTTTCTATCTTATAATGCATGAACTAAAGTATTTACATGATTTTGAGTTGAACTTATATGAAACCATGAATGATCCATGATTTCGTTTACATTTAACACTTGGTAAATCCTTATCGCTATGAAAGATTCATTTCTGAAAATTATGCATTTTTTTTTAAAATTGATGTATATGACTTGATAATACTTTTAATGGAAGTATAAATGAAATTTTGAAAGGGTTTTCTCACATGAATATTTATAAGTTTGAAAGATTTTATTACCTAAGTTTAATCAAGATTTAAGAATCTATTTTGAATGACTTGTGTTATGCTTGGTAGGTTAATTGTGTCTTTCCATGGATGGTAAAATAAATATAACTAATGCCTATTTTGTGGGATTTTACTTTTCATTAAGAGGATATTGAGATGGAGTCCCTCATGTTAGTAGATGCGAGATTCAGTAGAAGTCTTCTAATCCTAACTATGTGCCCTCGTAGAATTTCATATCTAGTTGATCAACATAAGCTAAAAGTTTATGGTCCTTACCTTGACAATTAGGACATCTGCTTTAGATGTGATATAGACACCGGATTCCATGTTTTATCTCCCACGGTCTATGTTGGTTAACGTTAAGCATCCCATAATAATGAAATGTTACCTTCAAAGTATTGACTATGTTTAGGACATGAGCTTTCTAACCTCTTATTCTATTCTTTAGATTGGTTCTTGGATATCATGAAAATTACTTTTAGCATTATATACAATAATTTATGAATTTCTATCATACATAGTACATTACATGTATAATGCATACCTACACATACATTGTTTCTCTTATATAGGGTTTGACGCCCCCACACCACATACTTTTTGCTAGTTGCTCTCTTTTGATGATACAAATATTGGTGAGTCCTTATATTTTGAGGAGAAAGACACTTCATAGATTTTCCTTATTTAAATTTTAATACATTTATACGTGGTGTATGAGTTACATCCCTAGAACTTCATTTGATATATTAAATGACCTGTTAAAACTATGTAAGGTTTCTGCTTTGTCAAACTCTTTTATGTTATGAGAATTTTTATTTTGAAAAATTTATTTATATTATCATGTATAATGTATGGTAAGTGGCTTATATAAGGTCTTTATTGGTCCTATATGCCATGTTAAACCAAAGGCATACTTTCTTCTATGTCATCTCGCATGATAAAATTATGACATATTCCTATATAGAGAAGACAATTAATATCTATAATATGTGGTTTTTTTAGAACGATTTTTATTTTATTTTCTAAACCTTACGTTTGAAGAAAATATTTTTGCACGACAACCTTCATCATTGAAACTATGAATTAGAAATGCACATTGACTTGAGTCCTCCATAAAAGATAACTCTTAACCTACTAAACGGAGGTTATAATAATACAAATTAGAACCTAGAAAGTAAGCACCTGAATTAACATAGCATGAAAAATATATGAAGAAGAGGTATGCACTCATACATTGAATGTATTGATTATGTGCCATATCCATGATAATATATATATTTGAACCTTATCAATCTAAGACAAGAAATTGACATGAAATTGGTACATATAACCTAATGTTAGGCCAAGTAATTAAACATGCAACTAATAGACACTGATTCAGATAACTGAATATAAGCCCACACAATATCTGAGATTAGACTTTAGGAGATACTAATAAACGGCGTAATATATATGATCTCAACATGATCCAACATGTACCCCAACTCAAAGGACTTGCAAGCGATACAAAACTAGATAACGTAGATATATGTAACTGGTGTACAAAGTTCTAAGGTGTCAATCCTAGACTAAAAGATGACCCATATACCTATAGTGGCACAAAGTTCTACGACTTACGAATTACTACTAAAGGCCTCAACCTAAATTGATTGGTAACCCTTCATAATGTATCTACTCGATGCTAAGTAATACTCCTAACTAAATTTATGCTGCTAAACTAAACAAAATTGATATTTTCAATAGCTTATAAATACCAAATACTAATAATCAAATAGTAGTCACTTTATCTAAACAATCTTATGCATGTCAACTGAAAAGCTTAGTATAAAAAATCATAAACATTTATATTCTAACTGAAGCGTAAAATATAAATGAGATAAGTCCAAGGACAGTGAGGGTTCGTGAAAATATACTCTGAGTTAGGGTATCTAATAATGAGGAAAACATTATTTATAGACTATTCATGAGAAGGGATTTAATAAAAAGACATTGCTCTTTGTAAAATCATAGATTTTCCATAGGATACCCATTAATGAAATTCACATACCTAGAATAAAAATACTTTGAAAAATTTCTTCAACGAATCTTTAAAGATGAAAAATCCTATATTGAAGATGAACTATGAAGAAATTATTTTTTGAACTTCTTAAATTAATTTCTTGAAAATCCTGTGGTCAAGGATTAACGATTTCTATCAACTATTCATGAATAGGTGAAGGAATTTGAGCTGCAAAGCTTAAAATCCATGGAAAATGACTTTTATTGATGTAAGAGGAATTGAGAGAACCACTTCTAGGACTAGAAAGAATGGTCGAATGTGAGGTGAATTATACAAAAACTATCTTTATTCATTTTTTTGTCGGCCAATTGGCATCTCAAAAATGCAAATATGTCCAACACATACAGAAACATAATACCTCCTCAGTTTTCTTCCATTGGTGTGACACTTGCATTTTTCTGGTTCAAATCCAGTGAAATATATGCCTAGAACAAAATGTATGATAAAACTAGAAAGAGTATAACTTTTGGCTTGGTTATCGGATTGACAAGAGGTTAGTGAATGTATGAAAGAAGTGTTGGAATTAATGCATCAATGTTTAGTCTTTCGAATTTGTCTTTTAATTTTTCAAGAAGTCTCTTTAGAATTTCATAGTACATGTATCTAGTAAATTGTGATACATATATTTAGTTATTTGTGCATGACTTTTTGTTTTCTATTTTGAGTAGTATAAATAGTGATGTAGTTAATAATTGTAATCATCTCAAGTGGCCTTAAGTAGCCTATAATAAACTTGAGCATTCTCTAAAGATGTTATTTTCCTTCCATATTTCGTTGAAATTGGTAGGAGGGCAGGTTTTCGTTCTTAATCTGGGGTTAGGTGAAGAAAAAAATATGGCATCCAAAACAAATGAAGGTGCTGATTCTTCAATTGTTCTTACTCCATTTTTTTATGGAACTTATTTTGAATACAGGAAGATAAGAATGAGAACACATTTGAAAGTTGAAGGTTTGTGAACTATTGGTACAAATTGCTTTGAAGAGCAAGACAACGATGGTGATCTTACAACAACACAGATTAAAAAATCTTGAAGCTAAGTATCGTCAAGATGCAAAAGCCTTGATAAAAATCCAAATGGGAGTCTAAAGTGCATATTTGGAAACAATTGCTACTTGTGAGACTGCAATGGAAGCTTGGGATTTTCTGAAAACTGAGGTGTATGTTAACGAAAAGGTACGCACTATAAATCTTCAAACTCTTAGAAGAGAGTTTCAAAATTTAAAGATGATAGAATTTTAAAAAATTGATGAATATTGCACAAGCATGAATATTGATAATGAAATGAGAAATCATAGTGATACAATTTCTTACCAACAAGTTGTGGAAAATATTCTAATTAGTGTCACAGTAAAGTATGAGAACGTCGTTGTTATCACTGAGGAGACGAAAGATCTTTCTCAGCTTTCCATCAAAGAGCTAGTTGGATCATTTTGTGCACACGAGAAGCGAAGATTTTTTCGTGAAGATCAACCCAAAAAGATGGCTTTCTAGTCTAAAACAAATGAGAATTCTCAAAATTTCTCAAAAAATCATGAGAAGAAGAATTACAAGCCAAAAAAGAAGCAGGATCATGATGTTTCTTCCAAGAAAGTTAAAGAAAAAGGTGTAAAGTTTTCACAAAGACTAATCACAATGAAGAAAAATGTTGGCACAAAGGCAAGACCAAATGTAACTTTTGTAAAAATTTTGGTCACGTTGAAAACGATTGCTGGCAGAAGAAACGGGAGCAAGCAAATTTTTGTGAAAAACAGGAGGAAGAAAGGGAAGAAAACCTTTTCTTTGCTTCTAAATCTAATGTTTCAACAAAAAACAATGAATGGTATGTTGATAAAGGTTGTAGTAATCACATGACTGGAGATGAAAAGGCATCCCTCTCAATTAATAATACCATCAGTACTAAAGTGAAGATGGGGAATGGAGCCTTAGTTGATGAGAAAGGTAAAGGTACTATTCGATCAACATTAAAGGAAGGGATAAGAAAAATCATGATGTTCTTTTTGTTCCTTACTTAGAAGAAATTTTGCTTAGTGTTGGTCAACTCATGGAAATGGTTATTTTTTTGTGTTTATAGATAATTATTGCAAGATTTCTGACAAAATTGAGTCAAATAAAGTCGTTGTTGAAGTAAGGATGATAAAAAGAAACTTCCATTTGCAATTTCATTACAATGCATTAAAAAATGAAATTGTAGATGATTCATGGCTTTGGCACAAAAGATTTTGTCACGTGAAGTTTCATGGTTTAAAGTTTCTCAAGCAAAAGGACATGGTGCAAGGCCTTCCTGAGATACATACTGAGGTGGATACATGTGAAAGTTGTATAATGGGAAAGCAACACAGGAAGTCTTTTCCTAAAGGGGTGTCTTGGAGAGCAAGTAAACTTTTGGAACTAATTCATATCGATATTTGTGGACCAATGAAGACTCCATCCCTTGGAAGTCAAAGGTAATTTCTAATCTTTATTGATGATTTCTCAAGAATGACTTGGATTTATTTCTTGAAAGAAAAGTCAAAAGCATTTGCTACTTTGAAGAAATTTAATGCCCTTGTTGAGAAGCAAAAAAGTTGCAGCATTAAAACCATTTGCAGTGACCGAGGAGGTGAGTACACAAGTCGAGAATTTGAAGAATATTGCAAAAATGAAGGCATTCAGAAGGAACTTAAAGCAGGGTATACTCCTCAACAAAATGGTGTATCTGAAAGAAGAAATAGAACAATTGTTGAAATGGCCAGAACTATGATGAATGATAAAGGCTGCCAAAATATTTTTGGGCAGAAGCAGTGCATACAGCAGTTCACATCCTTAACAGGTGTCCAACACAGGCACTAAAGAACAAGACACCAGTTGAAGTTTGGAGTGAAATTAAACCTTCTGCTTAGTTTAAAATTTTTGAGTGTATTTGTCATGCTCATGTACCTGCTAAGAAAAGAACAAAATTTGATGAAAAAAGTAAAAAATGTGTCTTTCTTGGTTATAGTGATGTGAAAAAAGGATATAGGATTATCGATGTCAAAACTAACAAACTTGTTGTTAGTAGAGATGTCAGTTTTGATGAAAAAACAACATGGAATTGGGAGGATAAGAAAATAGAGAATACTGCTATCATATCTTCTAATCAAGAAGAGGATCAGAAAGATGAAGATGTCTCTCGAGGGGGAGAAATTCCAGATTCAGATAATGAAGAACCGCCTCCAAGAGGAACAAAATATTGAGTGACATTTATCAAAGATGTAATTTTGCCGGTGTTGAGCAAGAAAATTATGAAGAAGCAATAAAGCATGATGTTTGAAATAAAGCCATGGAAGAAGAAATTCGAATGATTGAAAAAAATAATACTTGGGAGCTTGTGGCTATTCTTAGAGAAAGAGAAGTTATAAGTCTAAATGGATTTACAAAATGAAACTCAATAAGGAAAGGAGATATTCAAAAGCCCAAAGCAAGGTTGGTTGCTAGAGGCTTCACACAAAAACCAGGCACTGATTTTTATGGAACTTTCTCTCTAGTTGCTTGTCTTGAGATAATTAGAACTGTATTTGTTGTTGCTAAATAAAAAAATAATTAAATATATTTCAACTTGATGTTAAATCAGCATTTCTGAATGGAAAACTTGATGAAGAGATTTATGTTGAGCAACCTCAAGGATTTTTTGTTCAAGGGGGAGAAGAAAAGGTGTATAGGCTGAAAAAAGTCTTTACGGGCTAAAGCAAGCTCCAAGAGCCTGGTACAATGAAATTGATACATACTTTCTGAAAAATAATTTTCAGAGAAGTAAAAGCGAAGCCACTTAGTATAAGAAGAAAGAACATGGCAGCATTATCATTGTTTGTCTCTATGTGGATGATTTGCTCTTTACATGAAATGATGTAAAGATGATGCAAAAATTCAAACAAGATATGATGCAAGCTTATGAAATGAGTGATCTTGGGTTGCTAAATTATTTCTTTGGCATCGAAGTTTCTCAAGTAAAAGAAGGAATTTTCATTTCTCAAAAGAAGAATACCAAAAGTATTCTTCAAAAATTCAAGATGATGGATTGCAGGTTTGTGGTCATATCGTTAACAGAAAATGAGAAATTTAGAAAAGATGATTGAGAAAATAAAGTTAATAGCTCACTTTATAGGAGTTTGATTGGAAGTTTGCTACATCTTACTTCAACAAGGCCAGATATTATGTTTGCTGCTAGTTTATTATCCAGATTCATGCAAGAACCAAGCAAAGTGCATTTTGGAGCTGCGAAGCGTGTTCTACGCTCCTTGCAAGGAACAACAGATAATGGGATAATGTACAAATTTGGTGGAGATTTGAACTTAATTGTTTATTCTTATAGTATAGGGCTGGAAGTATAGATGACATGAAGAGTACTTCTTGTTATGCTTTCTTATTTGGATAGATTATTTGTTCTTGGTTATCAAAAAACCAAAGTGTTGTTGCTCAATCCACTGCCGAAGTAGAATATGTTTCTGCATCCAAGGCTACTTCTCAAGTTATTTGTCTTAGGAGAATATTTGAAGACATTGGTGAAAAACAAATAAAAGGGACTATTCTGTACTGTGATAACAAATCAACAATTGCAATTGCCAAAAATTCAGTCAGCCATGAAAGATCAAAGAATATTTCCATAAAGTATAATTTTATCCGAGAAGCACAAGAGAAAGGCGAAATTCAGTTGCATTATTGTCAGACAGGAGAACAACTTACTGAAATCTTCACCAAAGCACTTCCTAGAGAAAAAATTTGCTATCTTCGAGAACGCATTGGAGTTATCAAGCAAATGCATTAAGGGGGAGTGTTGGAATTAATGCATCAATTTTTAGTCTTCCGAAATTGTCTCTTAGTTTTTCAAGATGTCTCTTTATAATTTCGTAGTAAATGTATCTAGTAAATTTTGATACATGTATTTAGTTATTTGTGCAAGACTTTTTGTTTTCTATTTTGAGTAGTATAAATAGTGATGTAGTTAATGATTGTAATTATCTCAAGTGTCCTTAAGTAGGCTGTAATAAACTTGAGCATTCTCTAAAGATATTGTTTTACTTCCATATTTCCTACAAAAAGACTCAAATAGATATGCTCATTTGAAGTTTACCCATGTAAAATTTGATATCAAAACTCAACAGGTAAGAAAGCTTTCAACTAAACTTTATTGTATAAAGTTAATATGACCTTAATTAATCTCAAAAATACATACATAATTGGAATTCATGTTAACAACAATGTGCAAGAAGGTATATAATGGTTCAAATATTTTACTTAAATATTTTAGGGTTGTACACATAACCATTGGTCAAAGATTATTAAGTCAAATGAATTATTTTAACTTTATAAAAAAACTGAAAAAGTTAATAAATAAACACCATTGTCACTTATATTTTATTATTTCATTCAAATAATTAAACAAGGTGGAAAGTGATATCTTCAACGACTTTATTTATTAATGATCAAACATGTTATTTTTAACAAAAATAATAGTAGATAAAAGTCATTTTTTATTCAAAACCTCTTATATGACCTACTACAATATTTGTAAACATCTTTTATCTGCTAAATAAGGATGCAAAAGTTCCTCTATATACTAAATTATCTGTAAAAAATGATAAATATTTGTAGTGGAGAGGGTTTGGATTAAAGATAATGACAATAATAGGTTGTGCAGTTACAAGTCGTGGCTAGATATAGGGATGTCGTGGCTTATTCACTAACCTTAATTGGAATAGTCCATTGTAAATAACTTGCATTCAGCGCATTAAAAATCCCTCATGATCTCTATAAAGAGAAACTAAGGAAGTCTCTTTGTCTTCCCCGTTAAGAACATGAAAAAATATTAATGAAAAAATATATCGAGAAATAAAAATCCAACGCCCATATTTACTATTTGCATTCAATTAATACGACTTCTTTTGTTTTACATGATATGACTAAAATAACTTTATATAATAGTCATAAATTCTCAAAATGAGAATAAATTCAATAAGTGCATTTATTATATTTCATATCCCAAATTACCTCCTAGATGTGAATGCACCTGCAAAAACCACCTACTAAGACATGTCAGGCGTACCAAATATTCATACATTTACAAAATTATATAAGCACAAAGATAAATTATGTGCAACCACAAAATTCATCAATAATCATTAAAACAAAATAATCATCCAAATAAATCACATATCGATTAGGCAAAGAAAAGATTACTTAAATAACAAATCACTAGCCTAAATCTAACAATCAGACCAGAGAGAATCTATCGGAATTACATGAGTTCAATTGTCAGGCATACAAACCCAAATAACAAAAGTCAAGCTATAAATAGATATAGCATAAGATAGGATATACAACTATTATGTTCCTAGAAACTATATCACAAAACTGAAGATAGGATATCAAACATCATAATACATATCACATATAGAAACATATACTGTATTTATCTGAATATAACATATTTACTGCTAATCAAAGACCATAATTTTCTACAGCACATAATTGTCCGACCATATGGATGATAACGATAACATATATTCGTAAATAATAAAGTAGTAAAGCTTAATGTATCCCTTCAATGGCCTCAATCTATAAAAAATATGCATTAACTATAGCAAATACACTAGTATGGGTCAAACCTCAATATCTAAAACCATCAAATTTGAATATAAGCCTCAATTTCTAATGAGTTAACCCCTATATAAAAGAAGAAAAATTATCGATGCCCCACCTAACTTTCACTTATATGCTACATGGGTTAATTTTTGTACTCCAAGAATATAAAGTGATTTAGGTCGTCTTCGCAGCTAAAACAATAACCCCCCAAAAGAAGTAGCTTAAAAACAATTTAGGAACTCTAAATAACTATTATGCTGCATAGCTTAGACCTATGTTCTCATTATATAGAGTACTCAATGAAATCTCACTACTCCACTCTTATTTAATTTGATGAAAAACGTGCAATTGTATAACAATACTCTCCGTTATCTTCTATTTATAAAAAATTATATTACTATATCTTTGGCTCATTGGAAGGACTTACTGTAGTACATACCCGACAAAAAAATGCACAACTTATGTGTTTGGGTTTTGAAGCTACCAAGAGCACAAATGACAAATAGTTCAAAACCTGCTACTATTCTCCCCAAAACAATGAAACGGTGATTTAGCATATGCCTATAAGCTCCTACAAAATCGCTTGAGTTTCTTCTTTTCCTCCAAAAAAAAGAATCAAAAGGAATAATCTGCTCTAAACTTCTACTCCTTTCTATAACTATAGCACAAGGAATAAAAAAAGAGATTATGTTCTTCCCATTTAATTTTAATACTAATAATAATTATTGGTTAAGATATACATTAACACTTTTTAATCAAAAAAAGAGTTATTAAAAATGTTTTCCAAGCAAGGCGATTTATTACATACTACTTGACAATTACATCTTATATAAATAAAGTCTCCTAAATGTGCAGATAAGGTGATTTACACAAAAAAAATAATGAGATAAATAAAGTTTCCTAAATTTGCAGATAGGGCGACCTACATAAAAAAGGAGGAGATGATAAATTGACTTTTATATGGAAACCAATGTTGAAAAGAGTTTTACATTATATGGAGGATGTGTACAGGGTTTGAGGGAACAATGAAGGAAAAGAAGGTTTATCAAAATGTATCAAAACACATACCCTTTAACTTTAAGATAGCTAATGTATATATTCAAATTAATATTTCAATATACATTTTGTAAACATTTGGTGCATGAAAATATTACATATAAATAATTTATTTTCTTTTGAGAGAATTGTTTGATGATGTAATTTTCTTAACCTTCACAATGATGTATTGTTAAGAAATTTATAGTTGAAATACATTTAATTGAAATATCAAATAAGAAACGATTAGAAATTACAAAAACTATACGAGTCTAATACATTAATATATTGCTTCATTACATGTTACCAACAGTGCCTTAGCAAATAGACTTCAAGTACAAGACATGTGATATATCATATGAGCGTGAGATGTTCAGGAGACACATTTCTCATGTTAAGATATTTGAACAATTATTAAAAAAAGGTTCAATTATCAAGATGATATTTAATGCTAAATTAAAAGTGCTAATATTCATTTAGTAAATAGTTTAAAAGGACTAATTTAAAAATAATACAAACATTAGAGGTAAATTTATAAACTTTAAAGAAGTGCAT
The DNA here is from genome assembly GCF_001406875.1 of Solanum pennellii. Classification (NCBI taxonomy): domain Eukaryota; kingdom Viridiplantae; phylum Streptophyta; class Magnoliopsida; order Solanales; family Solanaceae; genus Solanum; species Solanum pennellii. The sequence goes on from NC_028643.1 coordinate 37,036,049, forward strand.
GGCCTATTTTGCTCTATAGAAGTTTCTCTCCTCTTCCATTAGCCATCAATCTGTAATTTTTACTTAGCAACCACAATCATTTTCTTTGGTATGTTGATTGCTGTCATGAGTTTGAAGTTATCACTCCAATGTCATTCTTTAACTGATTAGTGATTGTTAAGGATAGAAAAAACTATAGGTTGGAACTTACATACTAGAAATATTAGAAAATATCATTTGTTCATGGATATACACTTTCAGGTAAAATCATACGTGTTAATTCCATAACATCATAACATTATTTGAATCAGGTTTTACATATTAAAACATAAATAAATTATAGACAATTCTCTGTTTAATTTTAAATATAAGAGAATAATTTTACATCTGTGTTATTTATATATATATTTTTTATAGTTTTGTTATTACTCTTTCTATGATAAAGTAAATAGAATGCTAATTTATTCAAGAATTTTTTGAAAGACACTTCATAATTATTGATAATAGTATGTTTAGTCACTTCATAGATCTGGCTTGTTAATTGGTGATGAATCAATCTATTATGGCCTAACAAAATTCTAAGATCGTAGCCATTGGTATGCTACATTAAAGTTTTTGGTCTATTGCTTTTCTAGGTTTAAGTTTGGATATATATATATATATATATATATATATATATATATATACTATAAAGTTTAGTCAAGAGCGAACCAAGGTCGGCTGGTGCGACAGGATGACTAGTATTTTGCATTACTTGTATTTTTGACGAGGCATTAACAAGATTTTTTAATATAGTGTATACCTTGTTTTTCCTCATGAACGTGAATTTATCGTCAAGTTATCAAAATTATTCTTTCAATGTTTGTATTCAATTTTTTTCAGGTGAAGAGGGTGATGCTCAAGAACAAATAAATTTATGCTTCTAGAGAGGAAGGTATTTTAAGAAACATAACATCTTTTCCTGTATATTATTATTTATTTTGAAACATATGATACAGTGTAAAACTAGTATTACTTTAGTAGTACAATAATTTCCTTATAACAAATGGGTTCTGAATTTTAACAAAACTACATACGACTGTACAATTTAAATTTCCTACACCTTCTTTAAGTATCTTAAAATTTTCATTTTTCTCCTTATGAGTTTCCTTTTTTATGTAGTATGTTTTATTCCCTCTCAAATATCATTTGTATGAAGAGCATCACCGTCTAAACCCTTTTAATCTCCATTTCAGAACATAACACATATCTTCATCTGTCTTTGCAATGAGCAAATTATATTTATAAGAAATCATGTTCTTGGTATCTTCGTAGATTGACCCAAAATCATCACGGATCCAATTTAATGTTTGATACTAGAATTGGAAAAGTTAACTATGTGATCGACAGTAGTGGTCATCTCAGAAGTGAGACGAGACACCAACGTAGACCAGACTTAATTAGTCAACAACTTTTAATGATTTTTAATGTATTTAACTTTGAAATAAATATATTAGTATTTGGTCTTTGGTCTTAATAAAGGATTCAACTATAACTTTGTCCCTCTCATATTTCCTTCTTCATCTTAAGGAATCCGAAAAAAAGTATTGAATAAACTTTTCCGATGATCCTTTTGAAAATTCCTTGTGATGAAGAGAGAAAATATAGAGAAAATCTTTCATTAAGATGGGAGACACCAAAACAATCACATTCTCCCAAAGTCAAATGTATGAAAATCTAAGAGTTGTTCACCGATGAAGTCCATTCTATATTTTTGTTTCATCTCACTTCTTCGATGACTGCTAGCGTGGATGACATGCTTTAATTTGCCAATTCTGCTTTCTCCAAATTAAATCAGACCAATTGATTATGATTTATTCTATGAAGATCCCAATACCTTGATTCCTTATACATATGATTTACTAATTGCAGCATGAAACGAACAATTGTGTTTTGTTTTATAATTGGAGAATAAAGATTTAGACATTATTCATGGTGCAAATAATATTTGAAGTGGAATATACTGAAGAAGATAAAGACAAGGACAAGGATAAAAAAGAACTTTTAAAGAACACAAATTTAGTATTCAAGAAAATTTATGATCAAATTAGAATGAAAAATTGTTGATATTAAATAAGATGAGAACTTAACGGTAGATGACCAGCAAAAATATAAAGCAGACTATGGGATTACACAACATGAGATAGAAAAATTCGCTAATCAAATAAAGGATAGAATAGTGTACTAGGATATTTAATTCTAGAAGAAGGAAGCTTTCAAAAGATTGGATCAACAATTGGACTGCTATTGTCTTATGAAAAAGAAAGAGGGTACTCAAAAATGAAGTGATAAATCATATTAGTACTTAAGTATCTCTACTTAAACATGATTAATGTATTGGGATCTACCAAAGCTTGTCGAATTTTATGACATGAAAACCATATCACGTTTAAATAATTGTGAAGTTTAACTTGAGAAAAATGTTGGGGGTGATTGAACAAGATTTCTATGGAAAAGTGCCACTTTGTGTGAAGCTTTTTCCTACCGAAGGTGATTTTAATGGTGTATCGCTACATAAATATTATCGTAGCATCCCTATTTTTCAAAATCAAACATTCAAGTGTCTGATGGAGAGTAAGAGAACATTATATTTGTCGTTTTGATGATGGACATTGTATTTTGATGCTGAGAAAGTAAACTATGATACATTATATATCATCATAAAAAGTAGGAGAATTGTTGGGAAATAGGAGAACACATGAGCAGTTTTAGTGATTTAAAAGTGAACCTTTTTCACTACTTTTTCTATTATGTGTATTATATTCATTGAACTATACTCCAGGCGTGAAATTGGTAACTTTGTACATATATGGGAAATTCAACTAAGAAAGAATCTAAATAAATTTGATAAATAAAGAAATATATGTAATAAAGAAGCAATGAACGAACGAAATAAAAGTTCAATCAAAGTTAAAAAGTGGAGTCAAAGCTACTTTATAGGATTAAACTCCTTTTTAAGGGTTCAAATTAAATATCCTACTTCATGATATAACAAGGCAAGAAAATATCTGGTATGTATATGGCATGAGGACATCTGAGATTCACACCTATTTCATATTCAAGGCTCCTTAGAAAGACTTAAGTACTGTACTTCTCCTAAAAAAAATTCCAAACAAATATGTTTGTAATTTAAGCTACCAAGAGCACATAAATATATTTCAAAACCTGCAACTACTCTCCCTAACACAATAAAAACAGTAATTTAGCATATGTTTATAAGCTCTTCCTAAATCACTCGATGAGTTAATTGTTTTCCTCTACAAAAAAAATCAAAAGGAATAAACGCACTAAAATTCTACTCCATTCTATAACAAAAGCATGAGGCATTAGAAAAAAGATTGGGTGTCACCCATTTCATTTTAATACTAATAATAATTATTGGTTAAATCATCCATTAAACACTTCATTAAAAATAGAGTTACTACAAATATTTTTCAAGCTAGCCAATTTATTACATAATACTTGAGAAATACATCTGTTATAAATAATGTCTTATAAATTTGTGCATTAGGTGATTTACACAAAAATAGAGGAGATAAATGAAGTTTCGTAAATTTGCAGATAGGGTGACTTACATAAAAAAAAAGTAGGAGATGATAGATTGATTTCTATACGAAATCAAGGTTGAAAAGAGTTCTACTTCTTATTGAGGATCTGTAAGGGGGTTGAGGGAATAATGAAGGAAAAGAAGGTTTCTAGTGATGTATAGAAATCCACACCTTTTAAATTTATGATAACTGACATATATATTATTTTTACAAAGGAATATTTAAACACATTTTGTAAACAGTAGGTGCATGTGCATAAAAATATTCTATGAACATAATTTATTTTCTTTTGAGACATTTTTTTTGTTGATGTTAATTTCTGAATCATCACATTGACGTTGGTAATAAATTTAGAATTGAAATACATTGAATTGAAATATCGAATAAGAATATAATAAATATTACAAAACTATGTAAGTCTAATACATGAATAAATTGCTAATATGCATTTAGTAAAAAGTCTCGAAGGACTAATAGATAAATAATACAAATTTTTAGAGGTTAATTTAAAATTTTTTAAGAAGTGCAAGGCCTCTTTTGCTCTATAAAAATTTCCCTCCTCTTCCATTAGCCATCAAACACTATTCTCTACTTAGTCGCCATGTTAAAGGCTCGAAGTCGAAGTTTTGAAAAATGTTAAACCTGCTACATAGAACAGGTTGTGTTGGTCGGTTGCTGCATATTCTGAATAGGAGAAGGAGTCGAGTCCACAATTCCACAATTAATACTGTTTTTTAATTTAATTAAGGAAAACCAAGTTTAAAAAGGAATTAGCGTTCAATAATTTTTTCTTATTTAATTAAGGAAAATTGCGTAGAAGACAAGCTGATTTGTTGTCTATTTAAGGACAAAGTCACGTAGGAGAAGAAGTGCATGAGTTTTTTTGCGGTAAAGGCAAAAAGAAGTCTAAGTTGAGTTCAATAAGGTTTGTGTAGCGGCAAACACAAAGTTAAACAAAAGAAGGACTTGCTGAATTTTTTATCCATAAGTAGGGAGCTATTTTCATTAAAAAGAATTACGCACTTAGATAGAGAAGATCAAAACACGATCAAGAGGTTTGAGAGAGTTTTGAGAGTTACTTGGGAGTGTTGCCAATTTGTGAGGAAAAAGTTGTAAGATTGTAACTAAAAGTTTTGATTACAATCGAGTGTGTGTGTAGGATTCATCTTACAAGTTTGAGAATCTTGATGGACGGTAGAAGACTTAAACCTAGGGTTTTTTGTCTTGGGTAGCTAGGAATTAGAGTTTATAATTTCATAGCTTGGAATTAGAGTTTATAATTCCTATGGTTACATAAGCTTGTAATCTTTTGTTGAGATTCGGATTTTAATAAAGTTTAGTTAAATCCAATAGAGACGTAGGTCGTGGTTTTTACCCTTTATGAGTTTAGGTTTTTTCGCGATAAAATATCGTATCATTATTTTATTTGTTTTACAAAACGTAATTGTTATAATCCTTGTTAAGGATGTACCTCATTAAAGATGGCAGCTTACATTCTAGTAAGATTAATTAGAAACTTCATTAGTTCAAGGATATATACCTCAGGTAATACCCTACATGTTAATTCCATAGAATCATTACTATATTTAAATCAGGCTTTATATACTTAAACTTTAGTAAAGTCTACATAATCTTTGTTCAATTTTCCATTTAATTGAATAATTTTACATCTTTATTCTTACTATATACTTTTTTTGAGTTTTTATTGTTAGCATTTTTATGATGAAGTAAATCAAATAATTTTTTGTTCCCGAGTTAAATAAATGAGATTTCAGAATTATTTATTATCATAACTTAAGTCAAATCGTAGATCTGCTTTTGATTAGTGCTGATGTATCTTTCTATTGTTGTCTCATAAAATTCCATGTTCGTAGTCATTGGTCTGCTTCGTTTCAAGTGTTTTCTCTATTGCTTTTTATACTTAAGTTTAACTATATATATATATATATATATATATATATATATA
>NC_028643.1:37041723-37048173 GCF_001406875.1 Solanum pennellii
ATATTATATATATATATATATATATATATATATATATATTGCGTTCTAGTCAAGAATGAACCGGTGATGTGTGATGCCACATGATGACTAGTATTTTGCATGATTTGTTATGTTATTGAGGAGTCATTGACCAGATTTTTAAATATAGTGCATATCTTTTTATTCTCATGAACATGTATTCAGTGTCGAGTTATCGAAATTACTCCTCGAATATTTGAATTAAATTTATTTCAGCCTGAAGAGGGTGATCCTCAATAGCAAATGATTTATTCTGCTACAAAAGGGAGGTTGGTTAAGAAACATAACATCTTTTGCCCTTCGTAGGATTATTGAATTGGAAATACATGAGTTAGTGTAAAACTATTATTAGTTAAGTAGTACAATAATTTCCTTATTACAAATGGGTACTGAATTAACTACTCTATATAAGATTGTACAATTCAACTTTCCTACACCTTCTATTTGTATATCCAAATAATCTCTTCTCTTCTTATCAGTTTCCTGTTTTATTCAGTATGTTTATTTCCCTTTCTAATATCATTTGCATGAAGAATATTATTTTCTTAACATTTTTAACCTCCGATTTCGAACATAATACATATCAGCATCTCTCTTTGAAATGAGTATATTATATTTATAAGAATTCACGTTCTTGTAATCTTCATAGAATGAACCATAATCAACACCGATCCAATTCAATGTTGGAGAGTAGAATTGGAAAAGTAAACGTTGTTATCGACAGTGGTAGTCATCCAAGAAGTGAGACAAGAAAGAAACATGTACACTTCCTAAGTCAACACCTTTTAATGATTTCTCATGCATTTCACTTTGAAAATAATATATTGGTTTTGGGGTCTCTAGTATAAATAATGGATTTATCTATAACTGTCTCTCTCATTTTTCCCTCTTTGTCACAAGAATTAGAAAAAAGTACTCAATAAACTTCCGCCGATCCTTTTGCTAATTCCTTCTGATGATGAGGGAGAATACAAAGAGATAAAGGTAATGTTGAATCCTTCATTAAGACTGGAGACACCAAAAAAATCACATTCTCCCAAAGGTAAATTCTTAAAAATCTAAAAAGCGTTCACTAATGAAGTTCATTCTATATTTGTGTCCCATTTAACTTTTGGGATGAATTCTCATGTTGATGACATGTTTTATTATGAAAATTTTGCTTCTCCAAATAAAATTGGATCAATTGATTACCTAAACTTTGTCATTTTGACCCTAAACTACCTTGTTTTTGTTAGTTTTAGCCTAGAAACATAACTAGAACTTACCTAAGTCAAATCATTCATCAAACATAGAAATTTAGATCATAAGAGGAGAAAAGAGGTAAAGAACCCTATTTCAAGAATGGAGGAAGACTCCATCAGTTCTAGCACCAAAATCGAAAGATTTTAACATGGAATTCGTCACCAGGTATATGGTATTTCTCTAATGGGTTCCTTTCGCTCATTAGGTCCCTACAATTCATATCGATTCTTGATTCCCCTAATATAACTAGACCTAGGACTTCTAGAATCTTAGAAGATCATAGTTAATAATTATTTTAATGTTCCAAATTAGATTATCATGTTATTACTTGGTTTCTTACATGAATCCTAGCTATGTACTTCTTTAGTTCTGTAATTACACGTGCTAGGTCAAATATATCAATCATTCACATGTACATGACTCATTTTTGAATGTGTTAATATCTATTTAACAATGTTGCATTCTTAGTGGACATGTCCGTCTAGAGATATCCAATGTATTACAGTAATTCAGTCATATTGTTTTAGTCACCTAATCATTTGGGAGTAGTATAATACCAAGTTGGACTAGGGTTAGTCACCATATAGTCTGGAAACGACGATCCACGTAGTGTGTAATTAAGTCCCCCCTATGGGAATCATTTTGTGATCATGCCAGCCGTGCATCAATACCTATGGTAAGGTACATTGAGTCCTCCCGATGGGGAGTATACATCAAACTCCACATTTAGCTCATGTGGTTTTATTATTTGTTATTGTTAGCCCCCACACATCAGTTAGATATTAATGCACTGACCATATTTGCAATACTGTTACACTACCTTAAGCACTTGACTATTTTAGACTAAATCTCCCATTATTTTCTTCTATTTATTTTTAGCCCTCTCTTGAATAAATATTTCACAAGTAATTTTCATCATCTCAAGAATGCTTCAGTCATTCTTTATCTCTTTTTTTTCAAAGGATTTTGTTCAGTCATATTCTTTTGTTCTTCAATTTTTTTTTTTCATGTCACATTTTTTCAAAAAGGGCTTTTTATAAACTTTGTAGCTATCGTTGATTACCTTTTCACTCAATCATCTTTTTTCTTCAGATTAACAATTAGAATAAGTCTATACTATAATGCTCAAGAAGGCAAGGTTCAAAAATAAAGTATTCGAAAATAGTTACGGACAAATTATGACTACCAACAAAAGGTTGCAGGCTAAAAAGGGCAAAATACTAGTATAATATCTAAAAAAGATAAAATTTACAAGATCATCAAAGAAATCTTATAATCATCTCCTAAACAAAACAACACTTCTTATTTCGCTTTAATAATATGCAAAACAAGTTTCAAACTAACATGCAAAACTTGAAATAATCAAATTTTTACCACACATGAAACAAGTATAAATTACGATGGATTAATTCCACTTTTAATAGAGACATGATCATATTCGTAAGCCTCGGTGTTATGAAGTCTGCAATTTCCTTATTGATCAAGCATTCACAAGCAATCACTACTCAAAAATTAGGCCTAAATAATAAGTATCACCCCACTCAAAAGGGTCTTTTCTGTTCTCTTATAAAAATTCTTAAATAATAAAAGACACTCGGTTCAAAGGGACTATCGTTGGGAAAATAACCAAAAAAAAAGTCAAGGAACTCATCCTAAAATAAGAAAAGACACAATAAAACAGTAAAAACTAGGAATTCATTCCTCCACCCCACACTTGAAAGGATGGTATACCGCCAAAAACATCAAATAAAATTTAACACATGGGTTAGGAAAACTTCTTCATGCCTTTAGGCCTACCTGGTAGCATGTTCTCTTAATTTTTATGAAGGTTCGTACGCATCCAACACCCAAGCTCAAATGTTCTCATTTGCTTCAAATTTTTGAGCACTCAGACTTCCCCTAATCTGAAAAACAAGAAAAAAAATGACACAAAAAAATTAAATAAAATAAGAAGTTACACTACTAATTGGGTTGCCTCCCAATAAGCGCCTAATTTATAATCGCGGCACGACACAAATAAATACTCCAGTTATGTTTCTACTTTGAACTTACGAATTTTACCCCTATCTTTGCATCAATTTTTTTGCTCCTTTCTAGGGGTGGTGGTATAAAGATAAAGGAACCAAGTAATATATGTTGCATCTTGCACTTCTAGACCCTTAGGTGAGGAATGTTATTTTATCAACGTGAACTTAAAAACTTTAGGATGTAGGGGCCTCGTTCCCCATCTATACACTCATGCATTAGTTTAGATGACTCGAATTTTATGTCGCCATCTAAGCATAATATAGAAAAGTGTTTTGAATGAGATTCAAGATGCTTCGACTCCAAAGCAACATTATTTAGAACATTCTCACTTTTGTACTATTTCTCGAACGTGGCATCTTCAAGAAAAATCTGATTGCATTGTATATCCTCCCATTTTAGAACCTCTATTTGACTTCTGACTGTCTTTTGAGTATCACGAAACTCATAATTGGATTTTTAGCATCAAACATAACAACATATGCATCCAATTCATTGCTTAAGTTCTGAGTATGCAAGAAAAAAACCAACATCTTCAAAAGTTCTTTCTCTTTCTATCTATAAGCACTACAACAAATGAGAATTTTAGTGACATTTAGTTTTTCTTTTAGCGGCAATTTTTATTGCCACAAAACCTTTAGCGACATTTAATCTATTGTCAATGCATCCAATGTCGCTAAAGCCTTTAGACATTTATATAGAGTGCCAGTAAAGGCCAGTAAATTACTTTTAGCGACAATAATATTGCCGGTAAAGCTTCCATATTCATAAATTATAATTGCCAATAAATGAGACCTCTTTTAGTGGAAATTATAATTGACCATGAATTAACCTTAATTCATACGTATAGCCAGAGAAATCAATACAATGATGGTAATAGAAGAATTATCATACTTAAACCACGTCATTAAAGAACAATCAAACGTTTTTTTAATTCAAACTCTTAAAACAGTGAAAACTTCTGTTTAATATTTCTTTACTACTACATAAAGATAAGCCACAAATACTAGAAAAATACGATAGGTCAGTACTACAACCCAATTAGACCAAAACACTATGTTGATCATTCTTCATCCTCTTCATCATGACCATCACTCCATCATCCTTCATGGCAGTAGACTTTTGGTTCTTTCGCTTAACTTTTCCAGGACACCCATCGCCAAACAGACTAGTGAGAGAGAAGTCAATGTGCTTTTGGGAGTCTGCTCTCACCCTAAAAGAAGCAACATTCACCACCTGCCTCCCAACTCTGATATGCCTTTGCCTGATAAGCACTCTGGCATGATGAATTGACTTAGCCATGCCAGTCTTGAAAATAAGTGTTTGGAGACGACGCTCAACAAAGTTCTCCACAGTGAGTGCCAAGACATAATCGAGCTTGATTTGGCTCTCATCCAACAACCAATACTTGTTCATCCTCCTCAAGAGATCTGCACCTTCAAAGATACGACGTAGATCCTTCTCATCCAATGTCAGAAGCATTTTAGCAGCATTCCTGATACGGTTCAAACCATACTGAAATCTCCAAAGCTCCCTCTTGCACCTTAGTCCATACTCTTCTACAAGCTTCAATTCTGCATCCAATCGCTTTTTCTTGTAAGGCCTTCATGGCTTCTTCAAGGTCTTTCCATATTTGCAATAAAAGAACAATCAAACTTAATACATCCTGTATCTTCCAGGTACACTACATTGCACTTGTATCATTTAATTATCGAAATTCTTTCAAAAAGAAAAGTTTTTGTTAGATTGACAAGCTAAGCACACTAGTGCAAAATCACAAAATAAAATCTTTGTTACCATATGCTGGATACAGAAGTCATGACTGATGTTACTCGACTTAGTACAGTCAAGCTACTACCTAGGAATATATAATCATTCATGAAGTCTGAGCTTTGTATGTGTTCAGCATACCTCACGTCTGTCATTGAACTAAACTTGAGAAAAGCAAACACTTGTGATTCAAGAGAAATAGAGAAAAAGAAAAAAAAAAGGTGGAATGTGTTGAAGGGTCACGTTAAATGTGTTCATTACCTGCATAACTAGAAGCCCATCTTTTGCCAATGCAGACTCGCAACAACTAAAGAATTCCCCTATAAAGTCATGACCAATATGTTCCAACACCTCGTTGAAAATGATAATTAGTAAAATTGTAATATTGGCTTGGCATCTTTTAAGTACTACAAACAATATGTTAATATATAGACCGATAAAAGCATACACTGATATAATCCTGTCATATTTTTCCTATAACATTGACTTGACATCTATTGAATATTACAGACAACTCGAAGCGTTAAAGAGGAATAATTGTAGAGAGAAGAGAGTAGTGGAAGACTGATGATTTTATTTATGAGGGGAAGCCCTCTATTTATATACAAAAATTTCACACTTTTGGCCAAAATGGCCGACATCTACTTTACACTTGGTCTTTTTACATTCGACCGACGCAAAAAACAAAACTTAGTGCCTATCTTTATTATTGGCCGACACTAACACTGTTTACTTTATGACTTTTTACATTATTGGCTTTTCAGCTGACGCTATACGACAAAATTAAAAGATTCTTACTTTATACATATGGCTGATATTCAGCCGACGCAACAATAATAATAACAAAAATAATAATAACTCTTTTTTTTTTTTTTCCGTTCTTTATCCTAAATCAACTGTAGGTATCCTAAATCAACTGTAGGTATCACATTATCTTCTCCGTTGCACTTGGAGCATTTATGATCTGGGTATTTGTTGCTGATAAGTTTGCAATATCTTACTAATAATTCTTCTGAAATAAATCCTTTCTTCAAAGCTCTTGTAGATGGTTGTTCTTCTGGTTTTAGCAATGACAAAATCCATCTCTGAACTTCATCCATATCTGATTTTCTTAATTCTTTGGAGTTTGCATAAATCATCACCTGATCTCTTGCATAATAGCTCCAAATGGCATTGCCATTTAAATAATTGTTTGCTAACTCTTGTATAATTGTAGCTATACCAATTATTCTTTTATTTGCATAAAAGTTAGGTATTTCTACTTTTGGTATCTCATTTTGTTTTTCTATCTCTTCTGGAATAATCATATCTCTGGTTAATCCTATCTTTACCACCTGTATTGGTGATTTTATTTCTTCGTATAGTATCTCTGCTGGTGCTGTATAACATTTTATA